>NW_028186401.1:4566845-4580247 GCF_003343005.1 Rhea americana
GCAAGACTGGTTTCTATGTTCTTTCCTTCCTTTTGTAACAGTCTAAAAATTCCTTCAGAATAAAAACAAAACCAAAAAGAATAAATACCCAGAGGAAGAATTTTATGGTCTCGATTGCTACTTTTTATTACTAAGCCRGTTGATTTTCTCCACTTGCTAATACTTTTCGAGTCATGAACGTCCAAGTCGGTTTTGCATATGYGTCTCCATGTACACACCCTTCGTTCTTTAGAGGGTATGATGACAAACCTTCAGTGATTCAGAGCATACTCACTGGGTAGTTTACCAGTGTGAGCCATACTGGTATTGCTTGTCAGTTTGAAGGAACAGCAGTAAACCCTGTTTTCTGTGCCGAAGTGTTAGAGTATGCTATTAAAATCCAAGTTATCAGTCTCTCGAACGAATGCGGTATGCGCCTTGGAGAGAGCGGTTGCTCTCATCAGACTTTGAGATCAACGCAGCATTGCTAGAATGTGTCTTGGGTTAACGTTGCTCATTTAATATAGTTAATTATTGCTTTATCAAACAGTGACTATCTATTAAAATGTGGTCCTGAAAGTAATGCTCTAGGAATGTTAGAGGGAAGTTCCAGTCCAGTTTTTTGTGACCGCTAGGGTGGCTCTAACTGGTTAATGARCGCAAAGATGGTTTGCTTGCTGCACCTTGGAGTTAAGAGTTTAGGTAATTCCTCTTTCAGCTCCAATAATTTGGCATGAGAAGATAATTCAGAAATATGTGAATGAAAAAAATTCCTGCACTSTTCTAGGCTCCTTTTCTCTTTATTTTCCTGCTATTTTAGCAGGAAGAAGTGTGTGCAACTCCCTCTCCYCCAATTTGAAGTGATTGTGTGTAGGTATATATTTGTGATAAGTATACATTTATAGTCCAGGCACACGTTTGTGGTTAACGATGCTATTCAGCATCCTGTAGTGCCTCACGAAGCTTTCTCTCCATTTCTCAGCTGGCACCCACCAGCAGAATGGGCAAAAGGGTGTTTTAATAACAAACCTTATGAAAACGCAGTGTAAAACTGACGCCAAAGTATTTCGGTTTTGCAGTCCTTGTAGGGATGAATGAATGGRGTTTGTTTTGCAACGCGTTACCATCTCGCGTTGTACGTTCCCTCGCTGATTCGCACAGTACAATTAATTTCCTAGCCAGTAACTGGTTTTGCCATTGTTGCTTATGTGTTTGTAATTGCGCTTTGAATTTGGCATGTTAGATCAGCCTGTTAGTCTCTGATTATAAACGCCTTCCCGACTGGGAGAGCACAGGGGCGGTCTCCTCTGTCTGGTAAAACAGGAGCAGGCAGTATGTTGCGCTTGCGTTCAGCTGATGCGTGCGCAGCCGCAGCCTTCCCTGAGCTGCCCTGATGACTTTGATTTAGCTAATAAAATCTCCCAGGCAGCATTTATATCCTAAATTGCTACCTGTATGTGTGTGTGTGTTTGTTTTCTTTTTCCATTTACTCCACTTTAACTGTTTAACTCCTCTTTTCGAGTGAATTTGGTAGGCCAGGTTCATCCATGTGGATGGAACGAGGTGGGGGATTTGGCTCCAGAACAGGAAAACTGCACATGGAAAAGTGCAGACAGGCTGCAAGGGTTTTTATCAGAGACTAACTGATAGATTTGGGCKTCTTCTGCCAGCCTAAACATGGCCATCATTTACTTTTGGCACTCTGGTGTCTTTTAAATATCTTACYGTAGTTATCTTAAGGCAGTTTACAGATAGTTTGAGAGAGTCTGTCCTGGAGTGGTTTTGTTTAGATAGGACATGTTTCCTGTATAGCTACTAAGGTAAAAAAGGAGAATTGTTTCCATCCAGGTGCTCTTGAAGGTGTTACTGGTGCTGGGGTGGGCATTCGAAATGGGATGCTCCAGCTGGCTGGTCCTGTACCGCGCTTGGAGCCAGCTGCTGGCAGCCCCTGGTGACTCCCTCTTCCCTCCCTCTCTTGCAGGAGCTGAGCGCCGCTTCCCGCCCTGCTCCTCGCCGCGTGCCTCGGAAAGCCCCGAAGAACCTCTTGGAGCGCCTGCACTGCTTCATGCAGTTAAAGTAAGCTTAAGCATCTTTGGAGCTTTCTTGGGTATACAGGTGACGGTTGAGGTGAGGGGCCTCGGGGGATCGGTTTCCCAAGCTGGCCTGCTGAGGATGGGAGGGGATGCTGGTGTCAAAGCACACATTAAAATCAAGTTTGGCGGCAAGTTATTTTGCCACAACGTGTAATTTCTTTGCAGAGAAAGAAAGAATGAAAAGAGGTAGTCCTSCTACTGAGGAACACCACCCCTGCAGTACCTCTCTGAACTACCAGCTTTGCTCACGCAGCATCTTGTGTGTCTCAGTTGCTCTTACCCCCTGCATCAAGTGTTCAAGATGGTGTAAAATAACACTTCCGGCTTCAGCTGTTCTTCCCTGTTGTTTTCAGATCCTATTTTCACATCCCCAGGTTAGGCAGACAGACAGCCCGTTCAGAGACTGGCCGAGGGTTTCTTTGGGAGCCGGTGCTCTTACACCTGTAGACCTCGACGTGTGTTTGCCCGTGGATAACTGCTCTGGACCGGAGGCGTCTCGGGCGCGCTGGCGCCCGACGTCCCTCTGGGCAGCGCAGCTAAGGCATCCGTACGGAGCCRTCGAGGCGTTGAGTCTCCTCTGGCTAATTTTTCTCTTGCAGTGGCTTGTCAGACTGCAGTGAACCCGATCAGGGARTGGATCTGACCTAAAAATAGCGTTCATCTGCTTAATCAGGCAGGTCGCAAACGCAAAATGGAGCCGCTGGCGAGGGGCTGAGAACTGTTAAGCTGGCGTTGTCACKGGGAGAGATGTCCATGGACCTGTGGGCCCCATCATTAACATCTTCTGTAGTTAATGCGGTGCTGTTGGTAGTCGTCCTAGCTGTTCTGACTCATGGAGTTACACCCATTCTCTGCAAAAGGACTCAAATCTGCAAAAACTGTTAGCCTTAAGCAAACTCTGAGAGTCTTGCTTGGAAACGGGCACTTGCTGTATTTGAGCTCAGTCAAAAGAGGAAGGAAAACCACCTCCAACTGACTGTTTTCTCCTCCCACTGTGTCTAACCTGTTTACCTTCCGCCGCGTCTCACATTTTCCGTGGTCCTGCCTAAGATGACTGGCGCTTTGAAAGCAGCATGTTTAACAATATCGGGTCCAAATCATTTGGCATTACAGAGCTGTAGCAGCAGCTGGGTGGATTAATCATAAACTGYTGCTACTCTAGAGACAAGTATTTATTGTAATCATTTTGATTTCCTTTTGTTTTAGGGAGGTGGCAGAGGAATTATACCTATTTTCAAATTCTAACACCTCCCCGACAAGGAAATTAAGTCTCTGTTTGGTAGAACTATGAATGAAAGCTACTTTGTAGKGAAGGAATTCCTTTGGGGATGTGGCTGGCTGCGAGTTGGTTTCTGAGTTCATCCTGAAACTTAGACGCCCGTTAGCTGAATGTTCTCRGGCATGTTTAAAGGAGGAATGCTCCACCAGTTGTCACGTACGAGAAACAGTTTGGGAAAGCAGCGTGGATCAGCTCTGAGCTGGTCTGACTGCGGATTTATGAGGGRAAAAAAAAATCTTTGCATCTAAAATGGATTTGATCCTGTCAATTTGCGGCTCAATTTGGTGTTAGTTTCTTAATTTGCTGTTGATTTCTGGAGTGCAGTGAGCCTGGAGTGAGCAGCACTCAGGAAGGTGCCAGGGCTTCCTGCCACGGAGTAACTGCTTCGTGCASGGCAGCAACAGAGAAATCTCCAGAGCCCTGCTGAAGGCAAGGAGATGGTCTCACCAGACCTCCYGCCTGGGAAACGGCTCCTCTGTCGCGCCTGATGGCTGGATGTGCCTCCACCTAAGAAGCTGCAGAAAGCTACGCTTGACTCTGAGTGGCATTTTTCATTTTTCATACCCTTTCCTCTTGCCTGCTGGTCTGGTATTTCCATAATTGTGCTTATAATAATAATCTTTTTCTTTCATTCATGCAGTGGTAACCGCTTAATGAAGTTTGAGTTAATGAACTCTGTAACATTTAAAATAGCTGTATAACTTGAAAAAACAAATCAGTAATAAAGGGATGTATTTCCACTGCCCAAATTTAATCCTGGTTATAACCTAATTGCACATAGTTGTCTGGTTTACGAACAGCTGCACAGCGTGGCCTCTCAGCTCTGCATAGCTGCTTGTCCGTGATCTTGGGTAATAAATGATTTACTGGGGACGCAGGAACCTGTGGGCACTTAACCCATTAATTCCTGAGGGATCGSTCTGAAAGACCATTTTGTAAAGGCAGTTGAGAGAAATGATTTCAGGTGTTAGGTAGGATGTCTGTTTGCAAAGCTTGCTTTGTTGGCTGTGGGCTRCTTACAGAAAAGCTCCAACCCAGAAATTGAGGTGGTGGAACTGAGTAGAATCTGTGCTTGTTTGGATTTTAATATCTAATTTGATGCATTATTAGGAAAAATTTTGAGCTTTCTTTCAGATTGCTGTCTATTGTGTATTTTATTTGGAGATGTGATTCTCTGTTGCTTGTGGTTTTACTTGGTGTGGTGCATTCCCTGGATGTGGAGTATAGTACTGCATCCTACGAACGGAGCTGGAGTTCCACATTTTTCTCACTGGTGACCCAGTGCCAAATGACTCTGTTAGTGCAGCATTTTGGGGGAGTGGGGGAATAACAGCATTTTTGAGTCTGTTATGCCTCAGAAGGGGTGCTCCATGAACATGAGCATATATTGTGACTACCTAAATGAGGTATGTTTTGGAGTATCTTTTTCTATAGCTGTCCAGTGAAGTGAAAGGAAAGGTATACCGAACAAGAAACAACTCTTAATTTTGCAGTGACAGATGCCTTCGTGCTGTATAATAGGGAGCGGAGTTAACATGGGTTCTCAAAAGCARAAATTTCTGCTTAAGGCTTCCTCTTCTGACAGAAGGTCCCAACCATACTTTACCTGATTATGTCCTCAGTATTTCATGCCTAAGCAATCACCTGTGGAGCTAGAGAGTGGGATCATTTGCAAAAGGGAACCTAAAGGGAAAACTGAGTTTATGTATTCTTTGGAGAGGAAAAGTGCATAAAAATAACGGGCAGTGAAGTTCTTTTGTGACCAAAATGAGAGTGAAGACAGCTCTTGGATCTTGGTTTTGATGCTAGTTTTTCCAATTCTGCTTGTGGCTTTAGCAGTTAAGATTCGTGCGCATGYTCATTAAAATAGGTATTGGATAATTACCTGCTTTGCATGTACTGGGAAATATTTGGTAGTATTTGTCAACATAAATGTGTGCATGATGCTTTGGACTTCATAAATTGCTCTCTTGCAGGCCTGCATTTTGGTGAATGCAGCACAGTGGCTGTTCTCTGGTGGAGCACAGAGCAAAAGGATTTGTTTGTTTGTTTTGTTTTTTCTTAATAGCTCAACTTTATAGCTTTGGGTTTTTTTTTCTCTCATTTGCTGTGAACCATACAGAGTAGTAGTAAAACCATCTTTGCTGAATGCACTTTGAAACAGCATACAACTGCAAATTGGGAGAGGAGAACTGTTGAAATTAAGCCAGGTATTACAGTCCAAGTTGTTGGAATCAGTACCTAAAAGAACATTCGCGCTCTCACTGCAGTGTAAGAGTGTGCAGGCACCTCAGTGTCGGTGACAGCTATCCATGATGTTAGTTCTTTTATATACTTGGGACAAAATGCTCCTCAAGTCCTCTCCCCTTCCTGCCATTTGCCTCTGATTCTGTGCATTCAGAGCTTATATATGCATGCATATATAACGCATCTCTGTTTTCAAAAGCACCTAGCAACTTTCTTGAGGGTTCTGTTTCCGACTCTGCGCTTTGGGATGAATCTTATTTCTGCAGAAATGTTTTGTTTAGCTTATCTTTTGAAAACTGGGGCTTTTCAGGAAGTTTCTCATTAAGCACCCAAAGCTGATGATCGCTCTTACAAATTTAAGGTGAATATCTTTTGAGAATTGTCCCAGAATCTGCTGCCAGAACCCATATTCAAACTGTGAAGCGTATTGAACCGTATAAACTGTATTTTACTTGCTTGAAGAGGCATCTTGAATGTCTGCTGAGGCTTTCTGGAAGTTAATATTTGAGCCTGAGATTAGTATCTTGTGCATACGTGAAACAGCTGCCCCAGAACCTGTTGGAAGACTTAATTTGAGTATAAACATATGTGTGCTTTTGCGTACATCCTGCACTTAAAKTCAACTGTTAGTTCTTAACTTTATTAGGATGTAGCTACTTGAACTGAAGATGTGGCCTGCAATTTTTATTTCATTAAAAAAGCGCGATAGCTGCTTTTGAAATGTTTGGCTTTTACAAACTGGCATCTTAAATGCTATTTGCTGTTAGTAATACTTCAAAGCAAAAATTGGCAAATGAGGACAGGGTCATATCTTATTGCAAGCGAATTGGTTGATAATTCCGTCGAGTTTTAAAATGTAAAATTGATCCTGCTGCGCTGGTGACCCTTGCACATTTACTAAAGGCTGGTCTTTAGGCTGTACAAATAGATTCCGGACACAGGAAAGAGGCTTACGGCAAGAGGATGAGATCAGTCTGTATAATTAGAGCTGGCTAATAATCCTTTTACTCTCTTTGGCTTCAATTTTTACAGTATCTTTTTTTGAAATTGGGCGTGTGGACTGCAGAGTGATAACCGCTATGATTTGAGGTTTTTTAAAAAAATTTATATAAAAGGTGATCTGTTTCTAAGATTTGAGTAGGAATTAATCCATTAAATGATTTTTGACAATTTTGAGATTGGAATGTTACAAAAGAAGAAATTCAGTCATGAGACTGGGGATGTTTGGCTAGATGGTCACCCTTTGAACAAGAAAGGGGTGACGGAGCTAGGTGAGGGATTTTGTATAGCATTGAAGAGGTTTAAGGTACAAGCTTTTTGAATATGTGTATATGCATATATATGTGTATATATATATGCATATATATACACCCCCACACATGTATATATGTATGTATATATACACATCTATGTATGTATGTGTATATTTATATACATGCGTGTATATATATATATATGCAYACATTTATATATTTATAAATCTGAAATTTGTGTTCAGCTCCATCGCTTTGAGGAATATAGCTGGAAAAATTCAGAAACGGAAGTCAAATCACTTGGAAGTTGGTTGAAGCATGGGTAACCCCGAAACGGCTGGTTCCCAGCAGTCCTGCCGCGACAGGGGCATGTGTGAGCTAGACCGAGTTTCAGTCCATTAACAAAGCTCTTTCCGTTCCTGCTACCAGGAAGCTGAACTGCATTAAGCGAAGCAAGTTAATGTGTATCCAGAGCATTTTATTAAATCATCAGTCAATCAATGACGCTCTGTTAGCTTCGATTCCGGATAGGCTCCCTGCCCGGCTTGTGTGGTATAACAAGCCAGTTAGCAGGCTGTTGCTGTAGCAACTCCTCGACTTTTGCTTGTTGGGCTGTCCTATGTGGAGGACACAGTACCGAGGTTTCCAACAATGTTCAAAAAAGAAAGGATTTTAGGTTGATTTTGAAGTTAACTTTTTTTTCCCCCCCTCCAGTTTTTTGCCTAGCGAGGAGATTGCTTTAATAGTAAGAAAAAGTGAATTTTGACAATGTGCGTGTGTCTGGTTTTCGGAAGGGTAGCTTGCTGGGTTACCCCTGGCCCTTCGGAGGCATGTGCTGATAGAGCTAGGCTGCTGCAGAACRCATCGCAACCTCCTTTCCATCAGCTGCAGCCAAGAGAAACTCCGGTGCTTGTAACTGAATGGCAGTACATGGTTTGTTTGCATGCAGGATGCAGCTGGGAAGCAAGTATTTTCTTTTCTTTTTCTTTTTCTATTAGAAATCGGTTTAGTGACAAAACATAAACTTCAGCAGATTAGCTGAATTCAGATGATGGTGCACAAATATCTAGGAGTTTTTGAGTTTTAAGCTCAGCTGTGGTAGTATGCACAGTGCTACAATCTGCAGATACCTTGTTTGCTGCCACACTTCGGCAGTGTTTCTCATTTCCTCACCTCCCTCTCCTCTCCGTGATCGATGGCTTTTGCTAGTGGTGTCACTTTCCTATCTGTTTGCAAAATAAACTTTGGAKGGGTTGCTCTTCCAAATTCCTCCATTCTCCCAATTTTTGACCAGGTATGTAAAATCATTCATTAGTATAGCTATGGGGAAAGTCCTATGGGGAAAGTTGTATGATGTCTGGAAGCATATATGTTGATCTTCTGTCTTAAAATTTATTACAGTTACTGTAACTGCAGCTATTCTCCATGCATATASTTGAAGAAATGGATTATTGGTTTATTTCTTCTGCCTAAATTGAATGGATGTAGGTTTTGTTCTGATTTTTTTCTTCTTTTTTTGAATCTCCTTTCACGTGGATTTCAAGGAAAGGGCATTAATACATAGAACAGAAAGCTTGTTCATAATGTGAAAGATGATTTCTGGTGTTCATTCAGTACGAATGAAACTTTCAAAAATAAGTGTTTGAACAAAACTGTGTGCTGTCTTGATCCTTCACCCAACACTGCAGAGCAGCAGTAAATTATTGCCGCTCTGAACTCTGTAAAAAGATAATGAGGAATAAAAACAAACAAATTCCATCTCTCGATTTTTTTTTTCCATTTTCAAACTTCTTGCTACAGGTAACAAACAAAAAAAAATCAAAACCTCAAACCAKAACAAGAAAGACCTTATTTCAAATAGCGTTTGGTTTACAACAAAAAACCCCAGGAGGCTAGTGATGAAGAATACAACCCAGTAATGTCATATATCGCTCACAGAAAAGGGGAGTKTGCCAGGTTAGTAATTCCATGGACACTATTTGGGAAAACAATAAATTTATAAAAAGTTGCTATTTTAGCTCTTGCATGAAATTCAAGGTTCCAGAAGGAATTAATCTACGTATTGCCAGGTTGTCTTTTCTTTGGTATTGTTTTCTCCTGTCATTATTTATCTTGTGTAGTTTAGAGCGTGAACAGGGCCTGAAACAAATCCTCCCGATATTTCTAAAGCACTTCAAAAATTAACCGTTTATGAAAACATAGTGGCCTTTCAGGACACTGCTTTGCTGAATGAGAAATTATGTTGTGGGAAACATGACTTTTGTTTTTGTAATTTGGCAATGTAAAAAGGAAATCATACAATTTGGTTGAACTGAGCGGGAGCGTGCTCCTGCTTGATACATTTCTGAACGCATCTAAGGATACAGGCAGCGATCCAGTGCCTATTTATTTCGATGAAAGGACTGCCAGTGAAGTGAGCAAATAGTGATTGGATCCAAATGGGTTCAGATATATGTTCAATTTAATCCCTGGATTTGTTTAAACTCTTTTAAGGCTTATGGGTTGTTTGTTTAAAGAATGAGGATTTGAGGACTTGTTATAAGGCATGTTAAAGAAGGTTACCCTACCAGGGGTATGTCGACGGGTACTGTTAGGAAGTCAGAGAAGGTCTGGTAGTCCATAGAGATAGGACTTCTCTCGTTCCTCTGGGATAGAAGTGGTTTCTACTGCCTGGCAGGGTGTTACTCTAGTCTTGCAATTGCAAAGTTTAGTCCCTCTAAGGCTGATCCAGCTCCCTCACACCAGCGCTGTTACAGACTGCTTTGTGTGCAGTCAATTCTGTTACAGTTTGAAAAAAAAAAAAAAAATCCCTTGACTTTCAGCTTTGTCATGTTTTGATGGTAGTACTCCTTGCCACTGGGAAGTCCTCCTGCTTTCTCTGCATTTCTGCTCGTCTGTTCAAACGCTTTCGGTGAGATCTGTGAGTGCGTCGGATTCCGTGTGTGTTTTTTGGCTGTCCTTTCCCGACCATGAGCGCAAGCTCTGTATGGCTACGCCTGCGTCTGGTGCAGCTGGGGCTGCTTGGTTAAAGCTTTGCAAATACAGATCACAGTGTGTGAAATCAAATGCTAGAATAAAAAAGGTGCTGAGATTTGGGTAAGTTTCTCAGCAAAGCTTAAAAGTTGAGCTATATCTAGAACTGAAGCTTGCCTATAAAAGCTTAAAACTGAGCTTGAAAACCTGAAAAACCTGGAAGCTCAAAAATGAAGCATATCCAAGCATAGGCGCAGCGYGTAAGGCCCCCCTCTCCCCTTTCTTGCAGCTCTGATAGGTTGTTGGAGACGAGAATGGTTGTTTTTGTTTCTTTTTATCCTGTAGCTTTCCTCTTCTACCAAAAGAAACCAACCGATCTCTAAAGGGGCTGCTTTGAGGGTGAGGTGAGACCTTGTATACTCCACAGTTCCATGGATGCAGGTGGTGGTTAGCAGATGCTGTGAAAATGTTAGTGGATGCAGAAGGTGGCTGGTGAACCAGGCATTCGCATCGAGCTTACTGTCTGAGTGAGGCACAGTCGGAAACTCTGTGAGTCTTTTTGGCAGATCTTAGCTACATCCCGTACRAAGACCTCTATCAGCATTGCCCATCGTGCATGGGCCAGCTTGATGTGGAAGGCCACTGGCCTCATTTTCTGATTTGTCCTTAAGAAGTACTTTGTCTGGGGTGCTTCTAAGAAATAAGCCAACTAATTAAGATTAAATTAAATGGTAATTGGGATGAGTGGATGGAATGGGTTTATTACTTAGGCATGTTTGTATCTCTTTGTACACTGGTTTGTAAACTCTTCAGGGCAGAAACTTTGTTTGCATAGACATTTTTGCAGCATGTAACCAATGGAGCCCTAATGCTGGCTGAGGTTTGGGGAACCACAGCAAAGCAAATGATTTTTTTTCTCCTGTCAGATGTTACTGTATCCAAAAAAAATCAAGCACAGTGGTTTATCCCCTTCCTTGAAATTTTGTGTAAAATAACACTCAAGTTCTCTAGAGCAGTCTTTAATAACACTCACTGTATTAATTCTTTAATGCTTGAGAGAGTAGAAAACTATTCTTTTATGTGAAGGCTTCAGATAGTTTCCAGTTTTGCTGACCTATGCAGATCTTCATAATGTCTAAAACCACTGTTACTTTTAAGAGCTTGAACCTGGATGTGTTTTTCATGTCCTACTTTCAAATTTGCAAAGACAAGGGATTTCAGTTATCTTAAGGGAGAAAAAAAAAAGTTAATAGAATTCCAGAAATATTGTAAGGTAAGTGTCTGGATTGCTGAAGAGCATGTGATAAACCTACCAAGCACTGAAATTCAAAAGATTCAGCTATTTACAAAAAATAATTTGAATATTTTTGTTCAGACAACTGTAGCTGAAAAGAACTGTACAGGTGGAGACTTCCAAATATGCCTATAGGTGTTTGTACACATAGGAAAAAAGTATGAATTTGTGTCAGCTGAATTTGTTTTGTTTGGTTTCCGTAAATRTTCCAACAAATGGATTCACAGTGAAGCCATCCTTCCTCTTGTTAACATTAGAGATCTTCACTTCTATTTGCAGTGCAAAACAGTGGGCTTGAAGGACCTGCAGTGGCTGTTAAACCAGCTGGCACAGATGACACTAACAGGATCGTTTGTCCAGTTTGGCTCTCCAGAATTTATTCGATCTGTAAAACAAAAATCATGTTCTATGCAACAGATAAGCGACGGAAATCTGTTTTCGCCAGTTAGTTTTTAATAAGACAATCCTATGGTATTTAGCTGAGTAGATGTCAAGTGGTGCTGGAGATATATATGGAATGGTGTTGATAAAATACTTTGCTCACAGTAATTTGAACTATGCCCGCTGGTGCACCCACATAGTGTGCAGCTATGTTCTTGTCCTGAAACTTGCAACATTAGATGACTGCGGCATTTTTGTTTCTATTTAATTTCCCTACTCAGTGCAGTACTGTTGGTGGAAGTGACTTGGCCTATTGTTTCCAGTACTTAAACTTTCTTTTTCCACTTCTTCCCTTTCAAGCCTCCCATGGATTCAGACGGGAGGGGATAGGGAGGGGGTTATATGCTGAAAAAATCATTTTTGGTGAATATAAAATGTAGTGCCTTTGCAGTGAATACAGACTAAGAATCTCCACCCAAATCAGTTTGGGGTTTTTTAGTAGGGATGAAAGCTTATTTGTGATGAAGGTTGAAGCTGATCCTACGGCTGACCTTAAGCAGCGCACGCTTGACCTCACCTGGGTTAGCCCGCGTGAGATGTCATGCGTGTTAAGCCTATCTGTTCTGTGCATCTTCCATGACTTTGTTTTATTAAAAGTTTAATTCTTTTGTGAGGATGGGGTGATGGGAAACTAAGTGCCAGGCTCTCACTCAGTAGGGTTGTTTGGAGGAAAAGAAGATAGGGCTGCTCGTTCGCTGGGGTGAGCTAGTCTTTGGGAGGAGAAGGTGCTACTTCYACCTTAGTAGGTAGGAAAGCAGACAAATGTGCTCTTGAAAAGAACAACTGCGCATCTGGAGACCTCCAAATGTGCTCACAGGTATTTGTATTCGTATGGAAAAAGTGCAAACTTGTGTCAGCTGAATTCATTTCTTGGCTGCTCAGCATGACCGGGCCGTAAAGGACCTAGGTGAGCCATGGGACTGTGYCCACGTGGTCCAGTGAGGGAGGCTGGAGACTGCTGCGGAGCAGACTCATCCCAGCCTCCCGCCCACGTTAGCAGCCTGATGGCAACGTGAGGATACCAGCAAGTTGGCTGCTTTGCCGGGCGGAAGCTGGGYGGAATTGATAGGAACCATCTCCACGACGGCGGATTGTGACGGAGCACGGACGGCGGATTGTGGTGGAGCGCGGACGGCGGATTGCACCGACGTGCCCTGCGGCCGCGGACTGCTGAAGCCACTGCTGGCCTCTGCCCGCGCAGCCGCTCGCCTCTTTCCGGAGTCGCAATTTGGAGGCTTCCTCCAGAGCCCCGCGCTGGGACTGGTTTCGCTGTCTCCCTTTCCGATGTCATGGCAGGTGATACCTGCAGAGGAAACTGAGCCCTCAGGTTGGCTGTGACTGACACTGTTGTTTTCTTTTGGTCTTAGTAAATGAGCTTTTAGGTTAAATACATGCAACAGGTTTGTGTTCTCTGCAGGGTGCGTGTGTGCCCTGCGTGCATAAGATCGGCTTCTCTGTTAGGATTTTTTTTTTCCCTACAGTTCAGGTGCGGAGCTCTTAYACATACTCTTTGCCTTCTCTGGCTTGTTTGTGTAGGTAGAATAGGTATGATTTTTCTCTCTTTCTTTGCAACCTACAGCCCAGGAAGCTGAAGACCTTAAAACAACTATGGCGATAGGATCTGTATCTGTGTCATCTTGTTAGTTTGACCTCCAAAGCAGTTCACATACTGTCCAGATCCTGGTCTGGCAGTACAAGGGCTGAGTATCCCTCCACGTTCTTCAGTATCTGCGAGAGCAGGCCTAGTGACCTGAAGGATGTACTTGTACKCCTCTATTTATCTTGATGTGGAGACGAAATGGTTTAGAACTTCTTTAGCTTTCAATATTGAAGAGCCTTGTCT
>NW_028186401.1:4580294-4583040 GCF_003343005.1 Rhea americana
TTAGGCAATTCCTAAACTTAGCAAACCTGGAAGTTTGAAGAGCCTTTTTTTTTTTTTTTTTTTAACCAAAGTAGTCCAGCCTGTTCACTGATTGTATTAGGGGTCGTTATGAGACTTGGTTTGATAATGACCAGTGTGATCTTGCTTTTGTTTTGGTTCCCTTACTGTACTGAAAATTTTCAGAGGCTACCATTTGCCTTACCTACTGGTTGCAGAAAATTACTGGCCTAGAGACCTGAAATTATCTTTGGTTGACCCGAAGTAGTCATTCAGACTTACTTGTCACATAGTTTTTCTTGTGCGTTTTTGCCAAAGGACTTTCTAGCAAGACAAGATAGAGTATCTTCCAAATCTGTCCCTTTTTTTGCAAACAGGAGAGAACAGAGTTACCCAACACAGTGTTAAACACCATCCCCTCCTTACCTGCACTGCGCATCCCCTAGATGCCAAAAGGATGGCTTGCAGAAGAACTTTTGAAGAGGGAGGAGATTCACAGCTGATCGATGCATGGCATTGCAACCTAGGTGTCTAATGGGATTTATTTTAGTGTCAGACAGGACCCATCAAGGCTTTACTGAAAAAGAGTAGGCTAAAGCATCTATGAAGCTGCCAAGAAGAAATGAAATAAAAGGCTTAGCTTAGATACCGGGTTCCTTTTGTCAACACCTTTCCTGCATTGCAAACTTACACTGRGGGAATAAATTAGAACATGCTAAATTCTGCTACTACTTTTTGCAAGTGTGCTGGCGTTAGGCACGTGCCCCAGGCTTGCATTTAGGATTTTCTTTAAAGCCTTTCCTTTAAGGCTTTGGGTTGGATTTTTTGGAAGCGTTGACTTGATGACTTGGTAGAGCAAACAAACTGGGGCAGGATAGATGAGGTAGTGATGAGAATACTGTATTTATTGTGATAAGCTGGCTGATTCCCTATGGATTTGTCTAAGCAAAGCAAAGAGCTGTGAAATCTGGGTGTGACCTTGCTGAGTATGTATGTGAGGTATTTTGGTATTTTGAGTAAATGTATATGTAATTCAGTCTTGGATCAGAGAAGCTAGTTTTGAAATGACAAGTGGTGATAAAACATCTGTGAACCTGAACAGGAAAGAGGTAAAGATGTTAATGAAGGGAGGAGGAGGAATATATTTGAGTGTATTACGATAACTTCCTTTTTTTCTGAACAAAGTTCTGAGAAACTGAAATAGCTGATGAAAAGTTAATAAACCTAATTGGGAATGACAAGAAACTTGAAGAGTAGAATATGTTTATTACCTTTGGTGTCTAGGGCAAATACAAACCAGTCATGTTCTGTTTTCCTGATTTTTACTTACTTATTTTTTCATTTGACGCCCTGTTGACATCATATCACTCTAATACTACCAAGTTGCTGACTCAGATTTCAGGACTTAATTCTGCTTCAGGAGGGAATTAGTCCAGTGGAATGAGATTTCTTCTGTAAAAATCTAGATGTGAGGTGGGCTTGAACTTTTTTTTTTAATTCTGATTTACTCTGATCTTCGTAAGATGCATCAAAAGCTCCCAGCTAGATGATATTCTGATTCCCGTGTTCAAGATGCCCGGGTTCAGGATAGGAGAGGGAGGCTCAGGTACCTTGTAAGGGAGAGTGGCTGCGCTTGTGGGTTTTTTCTCTTTGAGAGGTGCAGTAGCAGGACCTTGTTGTCAGTCAGAAGTGAGGATTGATGGCAGAGATGTATTGGGGACCTCACCTGCCCATACGATAGCTAGTGCTGTTAATCCCCTACTTTCACAAGCAAGYGATTCCGTTTAAGAGCTGAAAAGGAAGAAAAAGCTGATTTGAGGCATTCTGGCTGTTGGGAGAATAATTTTGAGGATGAAAATAGGTATGAGTTTGATTTAGAAACTATAGCAAAGTGTTCATCCATCCACTGGCTGCCTTTTAAGAGCTTTTGTGAAGGGGCTGTATTTTGATGAGAAAGCTCTGACATTTTAAAGTAACCAGTACAAATATATTTTTTTATAGAAATTAGCAGGAACGTGTGCAGCAGAAAGAATAGCTGGAATCAGCTAGGAAAACTTAGGCTGTGGTTTAATTTCTGTCTCACTGAAAGCAAACTGTGGAGTTTGGAAGGGAACAAATATGTGTTTTTGTGTGAAAAACAGAGTGGTATTTCATCTCCTTTTAAAAGGAGTTTGAAGTACTTGCAGCAAATTACCAGTACTGCAGACATAAGCAACAACAAAAATTCTGTTTTTAATTGTTTTGCATTCCTTCGTCTTAGGATCTTGGATTGCTGCACACGCATTAAATGACAACTTATAACTTTCATTTAGGATAAGTGTTTTCTACTGCAGTGGAGAAATTAAGACAAGGGAAATCCTGATTCAATTGATTCAAAGCTCAATACAGATAACTTTCCTCAGGTAATATATAAGAATTCCAGTGTAGACCTGAAAATCACCATGGTAGGATGAATAATGGTAGGTTTCGAATGTGCAAAATGCTTCAGCAGAATCACGAGCATTACCTACTCTGAAGGTTTTTTCCCTCCGTTTTGCAGGGAGTGTTTTTGATAGTTTGATAGTTCGAAATTTTTCTTGAACAAACTATCCAGTGAAAAAAAACACCAAATTTATTTGGGAAGGTAGCGTTCTCCAGGTTAATAGATTTTTGTCTATTTACTATTTCATCCCCAAATGACTGCCAATATTAGTTGCACTGGAGGGAAGGAGAACTTCCATTTAAAAAAAAAAAAAAGGAAAAAGAAAGA
>NW_028186401.1:4583050-4639779 GCF_003343005.1 Rhea americana
AAAAAAAAAAAAAAAAAAAAAAAGCTCAGATTTGCAACCATTTGCTTTCCATATTGCCTGGGCTTAGGGAAGGACAGGATTGACAAAGAGTGGCAGGACAGTAATTCTAGTGAGATTCCCGTGAAGATCATCATCTATAGCAGCTGAGAGACCTAAAAATCTTTGCAAACATTTTTTGTTTGTCCATTTTTCCTTAATGGGCCCTGTTCAAACACAGCTGTCGGGATGGGGGAATGAGCAGACAGATAGCAGTTAAGGTTTGGTAATTGCCATAAAAAGATATGGAGCAAGCATGCTAGGAGGGAAGATGAACCGAGATGAATAGGAAAAGGAGGAGTTTTATTTAGAATATCCTCTGTGCCAACCTTTCAAGCTGTTCAGACTGAGGAGCGCTTTGCTGTACCGATCATTTTACAAAGTTGTCTTTGTGTAACATGAGCCTAAAAAAAAAAAAAAAAAAAATTGGGACAATTCTTTGTTGATCCAAAGGAGATAAAATACAAAATTGTTGTGTAGAAGTGACCATTAAAAAATGAATGTTAGGGTGCTAATATGGTTTTGGAAGTTCAACATTCTGCAGCTTACAAAGAAGTACTTTTTGAATTTTATGAAAAAATGTCTTAAATATGTCTTTTCTTTTTTGTTTCAGTGTTCTGGGGTCATGAAACTTAATCCACAGCAAGCTCCATTATACGTGAGTAAAAAGTTTAAACACACTGTCATCTTCTGTCCTACCATTCACATAAAATGCTTCCCATCCCCATTTTCAGGGATTCTGCTCTTTTTCTCTTTGCTCTCCGTATACATTTTTTGTATTCCTTCACTTGTACTGTAAATGCCTCCAGTTAGTTACAGAGCATCATTATCTTTCAAAAAGATGGTTTTAAAGAAGTTTTGTGACATGCTGCAATGCCAACATATAATCATCRTAGTGCAGGAATGGCCCTTTATTTTTCCCCCTCCATAAAGAGTACTTGAGCGAATGACTGTGTTCTTGCAACTTGGCGTGTTGAGAGCCTTAAGCAGGAACTGCTTGTGTGGAAAATAGGACGTCCTAGTGTGCAGTACTCACCCGCTGTGATAATATTTTTCTGGTCAGAGTTTTAAATGTGGCAGGGAACAAGTAGAAATAGCAAACAACTAGTGTGTGCTATGACTTGTGCAGTAGGGTATGGTTGACGTCAGTCTTGTGGAAGCTCGTAACTTGGATGGCTAAATTAATAAGGAGCAAGCTTCCTCTCTCGCTTGAATAGGAGCTTTATTGCAGAATGTGGGAACTGTCAAATAAGGCCTGAATTTGTGTGTTGGGGGAGTGTTCACACGTGTTAAATTTGTGCCAAAGCTGCCACCCAGGTTTGCAACCATTTGCTTTCCATATTGCCTGGGCAGGCTCAGAGYGGGATTAGCTGATGGAGCCATCCTACGCTCGTGGGCCCACAGATCCACAGATCTTGCTAACGCTGTGATAGAGCTGAGTGCGAGGATGGAAAATTTGGAGAAAAGATTGCACGCAAATACAGCTCTAGCTGGCCTGGTGATAGAGCTGTATCTTGGAAAGTGTGGCYTATTGTAAATAATAGGTTATTTTGACATTTAATTCATGGAAGCTTTCAAATTTTAATTGTTTTTTATGAACAGTTTGAAGCTTGTGCTACATTATATTACAGTTTATGCTGTGCTTACTGTATGAAGCATTTTTCTTAAAGCAAGGTTAAYGCTATGGTATGTAACCTATCTTGGGGAAAATGACTTTTCTTGCCATATTTTGTATTACTGTGAAACTGATTTTAGCCTGAAATTTTAAATTACAAGCATATTGAAAACACATTGACTTTAAAGAAACTCAGATTTAAAGTTAGGACTCATTAAAAGAGAATGTAGTTTACGTACAAATTTACGATGTTGATGCTAGATTAGAAACACACGGATGGCAGAAGCAAGATAGAATCATTCTGGTGTCTCTAGAGCAGAGTATGGCATCCCAAATCCGGAGTCTTTGTTTTCCCAGTCTTCTCGCTTAGTTTATTTTCCCACCATTCTGAATGTTTTTGCATTTAATACATAATACTGTAGAGTAATATMTATCTAAAAGTCCTCTCCTCTACGTGATGGTTAGAAGGACTACACTGAGGTCAAATTTAGCCCACTGGAAAATCACAATTGTGCAGTTCTCAGTGTATTATTTCTTTGCAATGAAAATTAGTTCATGATGACGTTATTGCTACTTTAGTGACTCCCTTGTATCTTTTCCTCCTCTTCCCCTGGTCAGGTGTATGAGTAAATCGGATCTCTTTCAAAAAAAACAGATTAATAAGGAATTATGCCAGAAAATAAAGATATCTTAGGGGATATCTCTACATTTGACTACTTTCAGGATAACTGCTTCCCTCATGTTTTATCCTCATACAGACTTAAGGCCTTTGCAGTTCATCTTTTATGCTTTGTTCCTCTTTTAAACCAATAGCTCAAAAGCAAAATGAGGTGCACTTAGTGGGTGKTTTTTTTTTAAAATCCTGCATGAGTTTCATGCTGAAAGCTCTTTGTAGAATGCAAGCTTTGGCAAAGTGAGCAAAAATAATGCAAGAATCTGTCTTGCAAAAATGTTGCTTCATTGATATTTGTTTTTATCAGCAACATTGCTAAGCAAAATGTGATGTCTCTAATTCCAGTTYCTGGAAGCCAATTACAGAGCTTGAATGCAGTTTGTCTCATTTGATAGTTACCAGATTGCCCAGATGAATAACCTTGCAATTCCAACAAGTGTTCTGGGAACTTGAGGTGTCCTGTGCATGCGGGACCAAAGTTTTGCGGGTGATCGTAAAGATGGTACTTCCACTTACGTCAAGTACGGGGATAGGAATTACTGTATTCTTCCAGTCAGTGTGCTTAAATAGAGAGATGGCYGCCTCCTGAGTCTCTCCTTCTACTTCCTTAAATGGTTTGCACTTTTATTTGCCCCTTCTGTAAAAATTGGCTGTTGTGCCCCTGCTAAGCGTGTGGTCAGTAGGAGGTCAGAGYCTGTAATGAGGAGATTGCCAGCCTTCTGCGAGAGTCAACGTAAAGATCAAAAGAGAGAAGTTGGAAAGCACTTCTTGTAGTAATAATAGCTGTTGTGTTTTTGTAATTAGCCTATCCTGTTTAAGTGGTCTCTGCTTGTTCTCTGGTCAGTGAGGTTGCCAGGAGCTATTGCTAAGCACCATAAGCTGCAGGTTTGGGCCAGGACACGAGCTTAGCCTTTCCTCTACAAGCAGCCGGCCCCTGTCTTGTTTGGTGAGTTCCCCCATGAGAATTGTATCTCTTACCCAGATCTTCATGTTTCCTGTGTTTAATGTGGCTAAATGGGCTCTCGGCTTGGCCCCGCTCCTAGCACGCGCCATGGTGCGGTCATGAGGCCTCGCAGTTGACGCCAGCAGAGATAGGGCAGTGAAGTGGTCCTCGATATAGCTCAGCGGAAGTTCACTGTACAATTAATGCCAATGTTTAAACAGGCTGCAGGTCAAACAGCTATCAGGTTTGCATGACTGTTGGCACTTAATTGCTATTGTAGAAGACAGTGTTACCGTGCAGGGTATGTGGCCCAAAACTACGGTGCAAATTTGAAATAAAGATGCTGAAATCCACTTCCTCATTCCTGAAATATCTTGGTGATGTATTAATCTCAGCTGCTATTCTGCTGCCAGCAGAGGTTGTAAGAAGCAGGGTGGTGGAGTGGGAAAGTTGCTGGCAAGGTCTGCTGTTGGTCACATAAGCAGGGGATGAAGGTTCGATTTCTCCCTGTTAAAGGAGTGGTCCTCAACTTTATAATACAAATTTGGTTTTAATGTAGAGATGGTCTTGAGAGCTGTAATCTGCATGGCCCAGGAAGAGTTTTAAGAGAAAACAAACTCCCTCTCCTGACTTGTTCAATAGCATGGGCCAAGGTTACAAAAAGTAACTGTGTTATTTGGCTGGCCTTGGTATCCCTGATTTCTTGATGCTACTGCTCTCATGGGTTGTTTTCTTTCCAGCATGTTACTATATGGATCGTATTTTACATAGTGTCTCTGGCACAACTATGGATGTTGCTTCTGTGGAAGAGGGGGTCTGTAAAAGTCTTTAGCATGCGTTAATTTCTCCAGGTGCATTTTACTGCAGGATGTGTGAAAAGGAAGTCTGTGTGGCTGGACAGTCCTTCAGTTGCCTACCACAGACCACAGTCAGAAACATCTGTATTGTTGCACAGATACTGGATTAAATACTGTGGCTAGTGGTGTCCCCCAGGGCTCGGTACTGGGTCCCATCCTGTTCAGCTTTTTCATCAATGACCTGGATGAGGGGACAGAGTGCCTCCTCAGCAAGTTTGCTGATGATACCAAGCTGGGAGGAGTGGCTGACACACTTGAGGGCTGTGCTACCATTCAGAGAGACCTGGACAGGCTGGAGAGGTGGGTGAAGATGAACCTCATGAGGTCCAACAAGGGCAAGTGCAGAGTCCTGCACCTAGGGAGAAATAACCCTAGGCACCAGTACAAGCTGGGGGCTGACCTGCTGGAGAGCAGCTCTGCAGAGAAGGACCTGGGAGTGCTGGTGGATGACAGGTTGACCATGAGCCAGCAATGTGCCCTTGTGGCCAGGAAGGCCAATGGTCTCCTGGGGTGCATTAGGAAGAGTGTTGCCAGCAGGTTGAGGGAGGTGATCCTGCCCCTCTACTCAGCCCTGGTGAGGCCTCATCTCGAGTACTGTGTCCAGTTCTGGGCTCCCCAGTACAAGAGAGACATGGAGCTACTGGAGAGAGTCCAGCATAGGGCTACGAGGATGATCAGAGGGCTGGAGCATCTGCCCCATGAGGAACGGCTGCAAGAGCTGGGCCTCTTCAGCCTGGGGAAGAGAAGACTGAGGGGGGATCTTATCAATGTGTATAAGTACCTGAAGGGAGGGTGTCAAGGGGATGGGGACAAACTCTTTTCAGTTGCCCCATGTGACAGGACACAGAAATTGAAGCACAGGAAGTTCCGCCTGAAGGTGAGGGGGAATTTCTTCCCTGTGAGAGTGACGGAGCCCTGGCACAGGTTGCCCAGAGAGGTTGTGGAGTCTCCTTCTCTGGAGATATTCAAGGCCTGCCTGGATGCAACCCTGTCTAACATGCTCTAGGTGACCCTGCTGAGTGGGAGGTTGGACTAGATGATCTCCAGAGGTCCCTTCCAACCTTACTGATTCTATGAAATCTGAAACTGGCTTTTCCTACATCTTTTTTGCATTTCAATACTGTCCTGTTGATTTGCATCCCTGGTGAGCCTAGTGTGGTGCTTTAAGGACAAAGTTTCAGATATGATTCCTGATCTGTCTGGGATTTTGTGTGTTAAGGAATTCCAGAGAGTCAAAACTTAAGGGGCTAAATTGTTCTGTTTACTGGCAGGGTTTGGAGTGGAACTGGAAAATTGTAGAAGTATTTTTTTTAATGGGAAGCAGGAAATAAGGAGCTTAAGTTTTGTTTGTCTTTTGTTAAATACTTGCAATAATCTCTGATCTTCATCCTTTTATAAAGGTTGTACATCTGTAGCAACAAAAGTCAAAATTTCAACTGGAGTATCAAGAGATACTTTTTAGCTGTTGCCTGTGTTGTATTGAAATACTCAGATCATCAATGAGCATGCTAGTAGAAAACAAATGATGATAGAGTATTAACATTGCTCTAAATACTGAGGTTTATTTTAAGTATGTTTTTTATTATTGTGCTGCATTAATGAAGTTCTCTGTTTATAAATGAAATAGTCTAAATCAATCATTTAGCTTAAGCACAACTGTTGGTAGTATCTTTGCGAGAGAAATAAAGTGGGAAAGAGCTTCGTAAAGGTAAAGTTTTGACCTTTTTTATAAATGTTACCATTAATTGAGAGTCCAACACGGTATCTGGCAAGAGATTTAATTACAAAGGGATCAAGGATCACAAGCTGTGTCCATATTTCTAACCAAACTTCAATAAACATGAAGTGCTCTTGAGTAAATGATCAAGGTCAAGTCTTCAGTTACATAGAATGTCCTGATGATCTTTCTTCAAAAATAACCTGTGTGGCTTCTGATTTCAGCCTCACTGGGTGCTATCTATAGGATTTTTGTAACGTTATTGGTCACGCTTCTAACCCACTCGCATCTTCTGCCAGTCTGAAATCAATGCTGGTTTTTAAAATAATAACCCGAGAGCAGCAGTGGGTATAAATGTGTTGGAACAGTACACAGGTGCAATTCAATGGATGAGTTGAGACAAATTAAGTGTCATCTTTTCCTGATTACTGCCAGGACTACAATAGAAAAATCTTGGATCAGCTGGCTGTTAGATGGCAGTATTTTTTCAGCATGATAATGATCAGTAGGTGTGAAATGGAAAAGATTAGCAGCTGGAGAAGGATGATGCATCACTGGAAACTTTCTCTGTTAGTGTTTTGATTAAAAGGAACAAACTTGTTCTAAGGCACAGCACTCCTCCTCGGCTTGGTTTGTCTAAGGTGTGCCTGCGTTACTCGGAGTGATAAACCAAATGTGTCATAACTAGTGATTGCGTGACAGAGTGAACACTTAATTGATAAAAATGCTCCCATTGCCTTTGTCTTTAATCAGGTCTGTGGATTTTAGTCTCCTGTATAAGTTGCCACTTAAGAGCTGTGTAAGCTGCAAAGTTGCCGGGGAGAGTTTTGATAGAGATGAGAGCTCCCATTTCCATGCCAAAATGCCATGCAACTTAATGAAGTATGAACTTCAAAAGCTTCAGAAAGAATGCATTGACCCTCTCTTAATATAAACTGGGGTTTGGGTACAATAGGTCTTCTCTTCTGTTAATAAACTACTCCTCTAGATTTCCCTGTGTGCCCTGCTTTAATCAAAAATGGGAAGAAGAAGAAAGTACTCATGATAGGAATATTTTTCTTCCCTTCCTGTATATCATACAGGATGACATATTATTCAAGTGTACTGTGTATGTGTATTCCTGAGGAAAAACTGTTGTGATAACTCTTAATGTTAGATTTTTAGAAAACCCCTCTTTTGTATAAATATGAAAGGATTAAAAAAAAAAAAAAAAAAAAAAAAGAGAGAGAGAGCTTGAAGCTTGTGGCAGTAGTGTCTGTCCCAAGTACTGTGGTTCTCCACATTCTCATGTACAAGCACAGCCTGGGGTATAGCAAACTTTTGAACAAAGTCTTGGGTGTGACTTGTAGAGTATTATGGGCTACATAATCAACAGCCTTCCAAAATACCTACTGAAGGAACAAGAGGACAAAATGAAATACCTTTAAAATCCCAATACATAGCAGTAAAATATTCTCATAAGATTGGCAGCTGTGATTTAGTTACTTTTCTACTAACACTGAATTTGTTTTCTTAGTGGTATCTATGGTGACAAAAGCCACAGGGACTTCTGAATATCTGAAGTCAATCCAGCAGAAAAAGTAGAATATATCAAGCACGCTTTTGATGTGGGAATTTCTCATGAAAATCACTATACAGTAGTCCCATCTTTCCTTCTCTTGAGATCCTTAGGCAAGAGGAAAATAAGCCTTGATGTTTGGTTCAGTTCTGCGGTAAGAGGAACTGATAAGTCTCGTTTTTTATTTGTTGGCTTCTTGATTTCTGCCTAATGACGAAGCAGTTTTCTGCCTCACCTTCAAAGTCTAAATGAATGGAAAGCCTCTAAGCACATTTTACAAATGAAATATTTGCTTGTGTTACTTATGGAAGAACCTGATTCTCTATTGGTTGCCAGAAAGTCGGTTGGAGTGCCCAGGTAGATCCTGACGTTTGAGAGGAATGCCTTGCAGCTTTCCTGGGTTTGTTTCTGTTYCCCAGGCGTGGTAGCGTCCTCACTACGCTGTGCTCAGCCTCGTGTGCTCCAGATTCTTTTCATTCTCCACTTCCCAAATTTTAGTCTACCTCATGCAAAAAGTCACCTCTTCTGCTGCTGTGGGCATCTGGCAGCTGCTGCCAGGCTCTGTGCACATTCCCTGCTCGGTTCCCTACCTCAGCGAAGGCTTCGTGTTGCACAGATTGGTATCCACGAGGCTATTCGGTTGACTCACTACGCTTAAACTGGGCGTTCCCTAGCTCATGAGACCTGAACAACGGTAGTAGAGAACTTTCTGTAAACGGTCGCTTGTATAGCGCAGCAGTAGTTCACGTRCCGCAGGCAGCTTTGGCTGGAGAAGCCGGAGGAGGCTGCCTGGCCATCGGCCTGACATTCCTTCAAGATCAGCTGTTGGTTAGATTGCAGCTGAGAGCGCCCCTTTTTAACTCTTCTTCCCTGCTATCGCAAAGTGAAAATGCTGGGTGATTTGGATGCCAAGAGGTGACTTGGTTCCCAAGCCCTCCCATAATTTTCTATTCGTTCTTTTCTTCTGTTAGTGGTATAAATTGGGCTCGTTTTGCATGTACGAGTGGGACAGTGGACAGTAAATAGTGAATAGATTATTTTAAGCAGAACGTGTGGAGCACTTACTGTCTGAAATTCTGCCCTTAAGTTACTATTACTTTGCAGCACTAGACATGATCTTAAAGTTATATGTCTTCCTGAAGAAAGATGCCAGAGCTGGTACATGGGACCTGTGAGGGGAAGCAGAGGAGAGACTGACCCCCTCTTTTGGCCTAGCCATTAGATTAGTTCAACTAATTCGCCTCACTGAAAACATGCAAAAGAAATCCTTAGATTGCTGCAGTAATTGCTTTATTAAAAGGGAATGAAATTATATATATCTCTTAGGCCATGAATTTAGGATTCTTTCTGTTTCCTGCAATAGCTGATGAGCTGATTAGCATCTGGAAAGGAAGAGGTTGCCTTTCTGCCCTTGTGTTGGCTGCCAGGGCTGCTGCCCCTCCTCGCGGCAGGGGTGATCAGCAGAAACCAGGACTTGGTGTTTCAGAGAGTGAAAATGCTCTTCAACGGCTTTTCTTTTGTGGACGGTATTTGGATAGAGTWTTTAAATATTAATATTGTTCACATTACCTTCAGAATGACAGAATAAATTTCCCATCTTTCCAAAATGCTGGTACTCACTTTGGGAGGTGTTAGACTAAAGCCAGTTTTCACAGCAAAGCTAATGGGCGATTAGTGTTACCGAARAGGTTGATTCGATGATGGCATGATGTTTTCAAATATTCTCTCAAATCACCTCTGAAAAGCCTGCTCCTCGTYGTCTCCTGCACTCTACCTGCAGTGCTTCATGTTTAATTCTGAAGATTATGCTGCAAGCAATTTGCAAACRCTCTTCCAATGTTCAATGAAGTAATCCCATATTGTGCGCAAGTGGAAAATGAAATAAAGTGTTTTTAATTGTTCTGGGCTCAGATCAATGCAGTGTACTGCCATCAAGTGGCAGTTTTGTTACAGGACAGATATTTCACGCTGCTTTCTGCAGATCTGCCTGCATTTTTAACTTTATTTCAGAGTGATTTCTTAAGCATTGCAAAAGTTTTATCTATATAGTAGTTGTGGTTGGGGGCAGGGGAGTACTTCCTTCCAGTGGGATATAGTTAAAAACAGTTTGCATTCTCCAATGACAAAGAAAGAACATCACTTTAAAAATTGCCCCAATTATTACAGTAGCTCTGAGTACCATAGCTGTGAAATATTTAAAGAGTAAGGAACGATATTTTGCAGCTGGCAGGGAAATCGGCACTCTGAAACACACAGCTGTTGGAGCTGTGTCCCTTCTAGGGTTTTGCTGTACTGTAGACAAGACTCAAGTATGAGGAAAATGCAATCCTTCTGCTGTCTTATACCTTCCAAATCTACTGTTCAAATCTGACTTTTTGTCTTTTTTTAAGACCCATCAAGACTGCTTTAGAAAATGTACCAGTGTCAAATAATGTGTCATCATATGTACTTTATCTTCCAGGRATTGTGACTCTCTTCTCTTAAACTCTCTGATGCCGAAAGAATAGTTGAATTTCTGCTGCTTAGTCACTGAGCCCATTAAGACTGCCTGCTATTTCTCCCAAACATTAGGATTTTTGTTGTTGTTGCTATATGAGTAATTAGCAGGAAGTGCCGTCAATCACTCAAGCAGCTAGTAATAAAATTGTATGGTTCAGCTCTTTAAAAATGTGGTAAAGAACAGAAGGGCCAGAGCAAGGCATTTCTGTCAGTTTGGGTGCATTCTATAAGATACAAGTGTAGCAATTTCCATAATTTCTGAGAAAACGCTAATAGTGAGATCAGTATTCGGGGAGCTGTTGGGTGGTGCCAAGAGGGTATTCTGCTATTGAGAAATTCTCCGTTTCCTCTTCGTGTTGGTGTGAGGGCATTACCTGGAGACTTGCATAGTTCAGGCATCAGAATGAGTGCATTAGTCCTTGCGTTTCCCYGTCCTTTCTCCTCTTTTCTGTACCTGAGCTATATGGTGCCTGATATATGGATTTGGGATTACTGTAGGTAGTTACTTATTCGGACAGGACATTGTGACTGAGCACAGCAAAYGTGCAATGCTTTAAATGAACAGCCTGACTAATAATAAATTGCTCAAATAAAGGAAAAAATAAATCAGTGTTTTCTTCAATATACTGCCAATTTCTCCTAAACAATAAAATCACATTCCCAGTTATTTTTCTTATCCTAGTAATTCTTTCCAACATGCTTGTGTATAACACAAATGTATTTGAAAGATATTTACTTCTCTCATCTTTTCTATTTTTCTATTTAATTTTTGTCATTTTATTATTAATTCTATCATGTCTTCCTACATATTAAAATATCATTAGAAATGGCCTTGGCTGTTTAATGCAGCTAGGTTGGCTGTTGAGAGCACATTCTAGTTGCTTGCCTGTCTCTGTGCACCAGCGTACCCATAAAGATAAATTATGTCTTTTCTAGCACTAATGAGACCCTTTTAATTTGATGGATTTTCTGTTGCCAGTCTCTAGAGATCTCCTTCATGCATTAATATGTATGTAATACATACARCAGTCTCTTGACATGCAATAAAGATTCATTTCTGGGCTGATTGAGTTGGGGACTGAGATGTGCTCACACTGGTTTACAGTGTGCAGTCCTCTCCTTGATCTCCTTAAACCATTGCTCCCTTTGCAAATAAGCCCTTCTGCAGATTTAGACACCTGAATTGGCTGGATATGCAGTAGATCAGTGAGACTGCCCTAATATATGGGCTGTAACTAAGCCAGCCCCGCAGACAGTTGAGTTGAGTTTGTCCACAGCTGCATTTTCAGCACAGGAAGCTCTCGGGATACATCTGTGGGAGCCGGCTTAGTCCTGGAAGCAACAGTGCCCATAATATCTGTACTTCTTCTATCTGACTATCTAGCTGCCTCTATCCCCTTGGCACTGGTAATGGAGAGCTGGCTATTTATCAGTGCTATATTTATCATAGATCTGCATGGTTTCCCACATATTCCTTTTACCCAGAGTCTTAACTATGTGGTCTTTTGACTTTGCATCCATATTTTGCCCTTGTGTCAATCATTTATCCCTCAGAGCGCTAAGCTAAATTTATTTTTGGACCAGTTCTCTTTCACCTTTGGGGGGAGAAAGCAGTGGAGAGGAGGAAGAGAGAGTTATTTTGCATATGTAAGTCTGTGTTTCAGTCATGACTGTGTRGTTAACACTGAAATAGGAGGTTGGCTGGCTCAATGCAGTGTTATCAAAATATGGAATATATCAYCTCTGGTTGCTAGGTGGGCTGGCACTAAAACATTTACCATCATTCCGCCTTCCTTTGGCCTCAGGGCGAGAAGTTATGGTCCTTCTTTGTATTTTCCTAAAGACAAGAGACTATTTTGCAAAATACGCCTTTCTTATCGAAGAGGGTCTCAGTCCCCATGCCACTAACCAGAAGCCTTTGACTGGTGGAAAAAACCAGCATTGCCATTAATTTAAAAGGAAAGCAAAGATAGGTTTAACGATTGTGATTTAAAAACAAAACAAAAAAAATGTGGGAGTTGTCTTCCTGTGTGATTTGTTTTCTTAAAAAAAAAAAAAAAAAAAAAATCTCTGCCTCATGCTCCTTTAAGATCAAGGAGTTTGAAGTCATTCACAATGAAAAAGGACCCAACCCTACCCCAAACTTGGCAGTTTGCCCTTCTGTTTATTTCTGGAGTCTTTCCCCAGAGGTCTTATCTGCAGGAGATTGCAACACCGCGGCAGAATGACATCCATCTTTCCTTACGCTCCTGACCCGGGTCATTGCCTTTATCAAGGGGGATATCGCCACGTGAGGAGGGATTTCTAGAGCTGCTCGCATCTGGGCATATTTCACAGCGCTACCTTTGTTTCTGGGGCTTGGAGCTCTGCAAAACGAGCGGTTTGACGTGATTTTTTTTTTTTTTTTTTTTTTTTTTTCCCTCCGGAGCGGTCTTGTGAGTCGATGTGCACTGGCAGAATTGAGGATATCTGTAAGGACTCTTGTTTTACTGCAATGTATACCTCTGACCTGGTCCTCTGGTCCATTCCTGTCACATACGTGTGCTAAAAGATTGCAGGGTGTGCGGCCATATCTGCAAAAGGATTTGGATGTCCCAAATGCAGCGTCGGCGCATCTATGAGTGGAATAACAGCAAACAATTTACAGGTCCTAGTAAAGTCCCTAAGAGGGAAAATGCACTCAAAATTAGCAATCATAAAGCCACCTGTGCTAAGGCAGAGAGGGAAGGTGACCTAGCTGGAAATCGTGAAGGTAGGAGCTGTCCCCAAGTTCCATCTTACTGGGTTTAAGTGCTTGTCTGCATCTGTTAACCTGAAAACAGCCGCTTTGAACAGCTTGCTTGATGTGTTTTCTTGCAGTGGAAGAACAGAGCGTTGCTCTCATTTTAAGAGACAGCAGTGGTCATGCTCGGTGTCTGTGTAGCAGCTGTCCAGTTACACCGCTTAGTCAGATCTGAGAAAACTGGATTTTAGGCCTTTCTCAGTCTGAAGGGTTATTCTAGGAAATGAGGCTGCTCCAATTTGCCCTAAAAAAAGTTGCCTGAACCCCGATCTCCTTTTCCACTCGTGCGTAAGCGTTGTTTTAGTGCTTTGCGTGGTGATGCTCCTGCAGAAAGGGCTGCGAGTGTCCTCTCCAGAGGTGGTTCCTGGGGGGTTGCGCACATGATTTGCAGCAGCCCTGAGTGACCCTGGATGGGAGCAATAGTCCGAGCTCCCCGGCTCTGCTGGCATGGTGGCACAGCTCAGTGCCCCGTTGATCTAGGTTTCTGTTGATCTATTTTACTGGCAGTGTTAGCTATTAACGGCTTGTATAGCATCTAAACGGTTATATTTTGTTATWTTTTTTTATGGGTGGGGTAATTTCTACTGCGTTTTTGAAAGCTGCTTTATCGTCATTTTCTGACCCACCAGCTGATTTCAGAGCACTCTGTGGTTCTCGATTGAGCCGGAGTCATCTCAACTTTCCCTTTGATTTTGTGCAACTTGCTTATTCTCGGTCCTGAGTATTTTCCAACGAAAACGTAATATAATTGAAAAGCCAGCTTTTCCATTAAAAGCTGTTTGGATGGAAAATACTCAGTAAGTTCTAACCATTATTCTCATCTCATTGATGGGGAAACTTGAAGCRCTGGGGTGCGAGAGGACCTGCCTACTGCTGTAATGTCAGCATGATTCTGTGTCTGATTCTGCAGAAGGGGTAACAGCAAGTCCATCTCCATCTGAAAATAAACAAATGAGCCTGAATTTCTTGAAGGAATAAAAAGAAACCACAACCGTGATTTCTGTGTGTCTGTCCTCCTGCGAAAGCATTGACGCTTTCCATAAGGGGGGAAAAATGTTTCAAAAACATACTTCTTTTGTGTCCTAGCATAATGTAATAAGCAATGACCCAACAAGAATCTGGTTCATGTTATGAATAGTGGAAACAAAACAAAACTTGTTACACTGGCAGGTTACACTTACTCATCTAATCCACAGGCTTATCCAGCCTTGCTAGTAAAGCACCAGAATGCTGACTTCTGCTGTAGCTTTTCCAAAGGAAATGTATTGCAAGGAAGGTTTCTTTACTTGCATGTGAATCTCCAAACCATCTAATACCTTGACTTTCTGTCCAGCAGGACCATATTGGCTTGTGTTACCTAGATGAAAAATTAGCCAAAGATGGCAATGGTTGTCAGCACCAGTTTTGCTTTTTCATGTAGAATAAATGCAGGATCATTAGTTGTTAGTATTTTCCTATTAAAAATAGTATGTGAAATCAGTGTTTGAGTGCTTCAGCATTGCTTTCCAACACATGCTTCGTTTCCATAAGTATTTTTAGCCTTTGTGTGTGTGGGGAGGCCAGAGTGGGTGGTTAGTGGGTCAGATAACATACTTCAGAACTCCCAGTAGGAGCCATGAGAAAAACTGTTTTAGAAATCACATGCTTCACGTATAAAAATACAATTTGCCTTTTTTGTAGAAACCTGAAAATTCATTAGCTGGCATGCTAGAAGTATATTCCCTTCCTAGCCCATCTTAGCAAAATATACCTGTAGCTGGTAGAACTGATATTCCCCAGGGAGAACTTAACCTTGCCAGCGAAACTTGCATTTCTCAGCTGAGATCTTGAATGYGTGGATTTGCAAGGGCTGTCCTTGTGATCCTATTATACAGGATCCAACATGACTGATTTCTCATAAAGCAGATTTCCAGAGCCTGAAGGGAGAAGGAAAGATGTCTTCACATGCTTAAAACAATTACTACTTTTTAGAAGGTGAATACTGATTTTGAACTGATAAATGATGTAAGTGATCTTGATTCTTTTGCATTTGAAGATTCTGTTAGCTTCACTGTCATTTGCAAATATTGATAGCGTCACCTGTGAAAATGCTTTGAAGGCAAATCTTTACGGACACAGAAACCAAGTCTCAGAAAGAAGAAATGATTACTCAAAATTGCTCATGCCTTGTCTACATGCAATTTATGTACCTTTGTAATTGTAGCAGCTGAAAAGCAAATACCTCAAATGGAACAAGATCCCAGTGTTGCCAAAGCGTACTGACAGCAGGTGGGTTGTCGTTAGCCTTTAACTGCTTTAGTTTCTTAAAAGCAGTAACTGCATTTATGCTGCCTTAACTAAGCCAGCAGTTCAGCGTTGTGCCACACTAAAATCAGTTTCTGAATTAAAACCCCAAATTAAGTTGCCTTTTCCAATGCATTAGTCACTTCATGAAGCAGGCCTTAGGTTTTCTCCCTCCAGCTTGAGAAAGTGAAGGTATTTACAGCAAGGAGCACCATCCRCATTCTTTACATCGTGTTACAGATATCTGAAATGCTTTTTCATGGATTTTTAGATCAAAATGAAGGTGACCTTTTTCATGAATGGACAAAAATGGAATGTTTTCATTTCCAATGGGCTCTAAGCCAAGTAAATATTAGTCGATCCAAACTAGTTTTGAAATTAAATTATTCTTATTTGTTGGAGCATTCCAGAGAATTGCTTTGATCTATCTGTACTTTCAGCAAGGGGATATTGGCAGACTAGCCTTCCATTTCTAGCCATCAGGATGAAAGAAGGGTTATAATAACCACCTTGTGTGGCAGTGATACTGAACAGATGACATATTTTGGATAATATTAAATGAATAAAGGTAAACATACTTCAATTAAAATGTTTTTTGGAGGCTGAGTTGCAATAGTGCTGTTGGAAACTCTTCTATGTGGGTTTAAGGAATTTGGCTGCATTTGTAACTGATTTTCTTTAACTCCAGAAATGTTTGAAAGAGAAGTTTCTTCTGTGCATTAATTCCTCTTCAAACAGATATATTGTTTCAGTAGAACTTTTTTTTTTTTTTACTTTTTAATTTAAAATTGGGCATGGACAGCAGAATTGTTAATGACTGGAGAGTAAAGCCGTGCACTGAAGGGGGACCACCTTTCTACCTGCTTTGTGGTAGTTTTGTTCGTTCTGGGATCTCAGGTTGCTTTATACAGTGAGTTGTGCTATGCATAGTACAGAGAAGACCTAGCTTAGAAGATACCTGTAAGTAAACTGAAATACATGGTATTTCACGGACCTTATCTGTCTTGCTAACAATGTATGAAGACAGCCTCAAATTTTAAGTTAAAAAACTCAACTAGCATTGGAAGGATTCATTCCTTTGAGGGGTGGTGAACTGTCTCTCCATCTAGAGCTACGAAGACATAGCTGAAGAGCCTTTTGGATAGGTATCAGCTGGTGATAATTTGCATTTCCCCTAGACTTAAACATACAGTAAACTAAATAATCATAAACTATAAAATATAAACAGAATAATTTTGATTGGAAGTGATTGCTAAAAGTCATCTGGTCTAGCCAACCTCCTAAAACAGGGCCACCCTCAAAATTAGGCAGATTGCTTAAAGTCTTATGGTCATGTTACTCGTATTTGAAGTTCAGCTATCTTTTTAAGTCTCAGTTTAGATAAATCTCAAGTTATGTAGTGTTATGTGCAACCTCTGATGTGGAGGGTGCTTACAGGAGTTTACACAGRCAGCACATTGTATTAGCCTTTTTATCCTGCTTTTTTGTGATTAATGACTATGTATATGCATTATCTTTTGCAACAGTGCTGAAAATTAAATTGTTTTTCCATGAAATCAAATGTTATACTGGCAAGGGACTAGTCCGTGTGTATAGACGAGTGTCTTCTCAAATGTACGCTGCAGTTTTATTTTCATGGGAACTGGAGTAGCTGTACTTAAATTGTGAGTTTTTTTTTTTTAAAGCCTTTAACAGATTTTACTTTAAATACTTTAAATTCAGCCCTATTGATGAGTGGCCTTAAATGTCATTTTCATTTTAAGTTCCTTTAAATATTTTGTATGTTGATGCCTTAAGGGAGGAACAGTTCAAACAAAAAGATTAAAAAAAAAATCAAAGCACAAAGGTTTGTAGGTTAAAACTTAGCTTTGTTTTTTGAACATCCGCTCAAAACTGGATCCATTTGCTTGGAATTTAATATTTAGTTTTCAACTCAGCATGTGAACTGGTCATGCTTGAATTTAAAGCTTAATTTTTTTTTGCACCTGTTTTTATTTTAGCACTGGCTGTACATGATATATACTTTTGCTACATGGTTCTTTTATCCACAGCTGGAAGTCTGGTCTAGTATTATCATGTGATAACTTTCTTAAACTTATATTCCTAGCTGTGCAGCCTGTGGAAATGCAAAGTAGCCTCTCTGCTACTTTTTTTTTTTTTTTGAAGACTGGCCTGCTGGATGTGTGCTGTGCTGAAAAAAACATTGTTTCTATCAAAACCTCTAGTCCATGCTACTCCATCCCTGGCAAGTGGTACCAGACAGACTAGGTCAAATTTCTCATGTAAAAGACAGGGCTGGCATGCTCTCTGCTGTGCTCCCTTCCGAATTTTTGGTAGGATTGTACATGCTAAAATAACATTAGTTTCCCATATGAGGGGTGTCTGCAATACAGATGGGCTGAACTATGGTCCTGGAACTATGGTCAGCTTCAGAAGGGAGCTGAGTCCCCCAAAACTGGTGGGTGAGAGACATTTGAGGCAGCCAAGCTCCAGCTCCCTCTGGCCTGGCAGAAGACTGTCCCTTGGCTGCTGGGAATGTGCCACGGTTACGAGCGAGTGGATGGTGCAAATCAAAGAGCAGGAGAACAAGACATGAACTCAGAGAAAGCAGCTGTGCTTAAGTGAAGGAGTCTAGGGAGAATGGGGGGAGACTTGAGATGAAGCGTGGGAGATGATGCTAGCGTGGCCTCGGTGTACTGGAGGACTTGGAAGTCTTGAGATTTTTTTCAATAATTGTATTTGTCAAAGTGAGAACAAACTGAGTGATCATAAGGAGCAGATTTTTAATCAAATGACATGCTTATTTTATTGGATTTGTAAATTAGAATTATATAATCCACAAAAAAAATCTTTTCCAGATTTTCAGCATTAACCATATGCTCAATGGTGGCAGGGAGTGGACTAATGCAGCTGCAGTATAAAACTGGGACATCCAACTGGTTTTGATCTTGATAGAAAAGGAGCAGAAGAAGGTCACAACATAGTCTGTTCTCAGTGTCCTGTGGTTTATATAATTCTTTTTCAGGCAGATAAATGGTGGATAGTGAGAGCAAATGAACACCGTTCCCTTAATGCAGCTGCAACTGCAAAGCATCTCCCATCCCTTCCCATCYCGTCCAAGTTGGCGGATGCTGCTGCTGTACGTGCAGGTGTTGGATTGCCGATATATTTACTGTATCATATCCTGCGTTACCTAGGATAACCGTGTACCTTTTATGCACCTCATTTTTGCTCACTGCTGTTCTAAATCCCTAAGACRTTGTAACAAAACTTCTTAAACTAAGTAGGAATGTTCAGCCAACGGGATATAAATGGCAGATTCCTCTTCTTACACAAGCAAAGTTTTAAAAGCTACTGGTTTTGATCTGTACAAGGCTGTTCATCAARGCATGATCCCTCAGAGTACTAAGTGAGAAGAGCTGTTGCTGCCCATGCAGTGAGGATGTGAACGCGCCTACGTTGTGATGGTTTGGGAAACGGTCATTGCGCTRTGCGGGTATAATACTGAATGTGCTTTTTAGATGTGCATGTGAGTACCTAGCTCTCAAGGTGAAACAGAAGTTAAATTTCCATTCTAATAGAAGGTAGCCTGTTTATCTCATATGCAGCTCTAAACAGTATGCATTTACAGTTGTGTTGCCCTTTGTGATTTTTGKAGTTGCCAGTCACTGTTGCACATAGCTCTGTTGCCTGGCTGTTGCTGTCTGCTGATGTCCTAGTTGTCCACGTTTTGTCTCTTGGAAGCTGAAGAAAATCTCAGTGGAGATKAACTTTTCTTAGCTTAGTGGATTTGTAGGTTGAGGATAAGAGATGTATTCAGTAATTAAACCAAGTTCGCTGAAGCAATGAACTTAGTGGCTAGCTTGGCAGAGGGAAGGTGGATATTCAAACAAGAAGTGAGTAAGGAGTTGGCTTGTTCAAATGTCTGAAAATGGAAGCAATTTTGGGTTGCTTATCTGCTTTGTCTTTTGCTATATGTATGTGGGGGATATGTATATGTGTGTATATATAAAATTACATGTAGGTTTGCATTCATGTGTTAGATGCTACTATGATTTCACCACATTAAGTTGTTTTGAGTTTGTCCTTGAGTCTTTTGGGTACCTTTGTCCAAAGCTGTGCTCATCATACTTCTAGGTGATGCACTGGCTATCCTGCTCCGTATATAGTCTGATGGYTGAGATATATGGCTGAGAAAGGTGCTGATGAGGACTTGCACATCTGAAAATTAGAATGGGCCCAAAATCGTGTGAAAGGGGTGTATGAACGAGAAGCAGGAACCTTGGAGGCAAAGAGGTTTTATTTTATACAATACAGGTCTTGCAAATGTAACTGAACTTTTTGATTTTGTCCTTTTTCCTAGGGTGACTGTGTTATTACAGTGCAGCTGACTGAGGAAGACAAAGTGGAAGATGATGTAGTTTTTTACTTGGTGTTTACTGGCTCAACTGTCCAACACTGCACAAGCACTAGGAAGATCAGTCCAAGGAATTTGGAGACAATTGCTCCTGGTAAACGCTTACCTCTTTTTGCAAAACAGTATAGTAATTATGAAATTTGGCTAATTCAAGAAGAATTAAATGTAATGCTATTTTTGTCTTTTTTTTCTCATTTGCACATCTACTGAGAARAAGTGTGGATAAAATGACTACTTTTGCTTTTTAAAAATCCCTTACTTGATTTTGCCAGAATTGTATGGCTGTGAAATAATAATTGTTTAATATGTATGTATAAAATTCTGTGGCAGAAAATATAAAGTTATATTTGCACATAAAAAGCTTTGAAATACAACCAGATAAYGGCAGACATGTTTGCAAGGTTAGAGATGCTGCTGTTCAAGTGATGTCCAGCCTGGTAAGTTCTAGCTGCAGTTGGGATCTATTTAACTTGAGAGGTTCATTACTGAAGTGGTGTTGAAATACAGCCCTTTTGCCCCTTAACCCCACCATGCAGTTCAGAGCAGTAATCGAGTTTCTGAAACTCCTGCAGAAGAAATAACGTGTGGAGCTTGGTGGCTTCTCCCCTAGCACAGAGTTCAGACAGGGCGGGTTTTCACATTAAAGCCCACCACTCTTTTTACGACTTCATGCCGTTAACAAAACAAAAGGAAGAAAAATCTGCACAGCGTTTTCTTCTGGTGACTTCAGGACCGTGGGAATGAACATGTTCCAGGCTGCGTTCCTCACCATTAACTTTTCATTCTGACTTGTTGCTATGCAGCACATTGATACTAGTGTGAGAAAAATGTCTGACATTTTCGCTATATACAGTATAGCTTATGCGATGGAGTGTATTTCTTGAGTTTTTTTTAATCCGTCTCTGATAGCTATTGTTTTATGAGAGATGTGTGTTAAATACAATTTGGGCTGAAGAACTTACTATTGAAATATGGTACTTCCTCCTAGTGATTAGTGGCTAAAAGTTAGCTATCTTATTTGCTCACTTCCGTCTCTTTTTATGCTGTTTGGGTTGTTGAAATTACTTGGGAAGAGAAGTCTTTACACAATTCCTGATTACTGGAACCCAGCACAATCAATTAGATGAGTAATTATTTTCTCCCAGAAGAGAAGGCAAGCTGGTAACTCTTAGCCTGCTTTTGTGTCATGCACACGGGACACACAGCAACTCTGACAGCATCGGCTGCGGTGACCTCATCTCCCTCGCGGGATGTGAATGACTGAATTTGCCAAGAAAGGAACTGAAAAGCTTCTGTGTTCCCTCTCAGCCTGTAAAGGAACCGGCRTACTGCATGGGATTTCCGTGCAAGAGTAATGCTTTCCTACCATCACTTAGCCTAACATCCTCTGCACAGCGCTGGGCGCTGCTCAGACAGTGACGTGAGCCAYAAAGCCTGAAGCGCAGTGGTGGGGAGCGATCCTGGCTTTGTCTGTCCTACTGGTCCCAAGCAGACCTGAGTCACGAGGGCAGGCTCCCTCTGTCTCCTCTTGCCAATATTAGTAGCAATAACTGAGTCTGACTCCACTTCCCATCCAAAAGGAAGGTAGATAATTGCTCTCTATTTTTGCTTTGTTTTTAATGAGTGTTTTGTTTTGATCCGTGACTTTGTTGAGTGAGATGCTACATGGAGATGGTTCCCATCCCAAAATGCAGCTTTTATCAGGGAAAGATTTAACAGGACCTCAAGGAAACATTCCTTCCTGACAGTCAATGAGCACTGCCCAGAGCTGCAGCATGAGGGAAGAGGTTACACCTACCTTACACATATTTCAAAACAGCTGTTTGGGTCACACCATCTTCTGTGTTCATACTTCATTTTGGAGATACTATCTCAGAAAAAAAAAAGAATTTGGTGGTGAAGGGGGCTGTGGGATGAAGTAAGTAGAAGAAAACAATTGTTTTATCCTACTATTTGATGAGACAGATGTTTGTCCAGTGTTATTTCAACACTAACTATTCCGATTTTAATAAGAGCATGACTTCTTTCAACTTAACTCTTCCTCCTCCTCCTCCTTGAACGCTACAGTGCATCTGTAATCATGTGTTTACATTGTATATTCAGCCAGTTGCCTTGGAAATGGTTGTGGTGACTCATAGCTAGCGTTATTTGACCTCACTGCAGGATTAGCCATGAACAAGAGACAGAGTGTGGGAGACCAGCCCTTGTTTAAACATCCTAGCCTGGGCAATTAGCAAGTACTGTGTAGTTACAGAAGTGAAGTAAACTGTGCAAACAGCTTTTAGCCAAAAGCTCATCCTTCATTTACAGCTTTAAACAGCTCTTCTTTACCTCTGCAAAGGAAACGTATTGCACATCCTTAGGAGCATACCAGCTTCTCGAAGGGTGGCCGCTGTCAGGTAGAGGAAGGAACGGCTGATTAACTCAAGAGCCAACACCCTCAGCCAGCCTGCCTTAAATCTCATGTACTACCCTTACAAGCTCTCATCCTTATCCCAAGTCTTCAAAGTTTGATAGGGTCCCCAGTAGACTTCGTCTGAAGTCCATCTGAGTGCTGGGGCTCAAAGGAGAACTTTTAATTCTGTTAAAACTAATAGAAGTACAGAAACTGACTTCATTTTCTTGACTTTGTCACTAGAAATCCAAATGTATTGGCAACATGTGGAGGTATAAGAAACAGAAAGAGAAATGAATTGATTACATTTGCTGCCAAAATTAAGTAGAATGTTTTAGCAAAGCTTTCAAAGGAGATCACTTTTATTTTTTAATCATAACAACATAATGTGGTTTTAGGCAAGAAGTGAAAGAAAATGAAATGGAAATATAAACTGTCAGAATACCTCCTAAATTCTCACTGTATGTTAAAATTCTCCATATTCTGAAAGATTTTCTTGAAAGGAGAAAGATTCCTGTTCAAAAGGAAACTTTTATTTCTGTACATAATAAAATAAAAAAAAAAGGACTTCTGACAGTAAACTTATGGGAGCAGTTTTTCCTTAGAGAAATTTTTAAATTAAAATATTAGAATTTGCATTCTGTTTTGTAATTGGCTTGCATTCTGTATCAGACTCTAACTCCCAGGCTGGTGGTTTGTCCTGAAATGCCACCTGTGGAATGATGCTGTGGAGTCTTTCACAGTTAACATACTAATAAGTAATAAATTGTACAAATTTGTAAGGAAGAAAAATTGGAGTTTCACTTTCCCATTGCTTATGTCGTGATTTTATAAAAGAGAGAGCCTTAAAAGTATCCAGGGGGCTTGGTAGAGAGCAAGCTGAACCTGAGCCAGTGTTGTGCCCTGGCAGCAAGGAAGGTCAGCAGCATCCTGGGCTATATGAGCAGAAGCGTAGCCAGAGGATCAAGGGAGGTGACTGTCCCCTGTCCCTCTCTCCCCTGCTCTTCTCCCCTGCCACATTCATTAGAGCACATCTAGAATATTGYATCTGGTTTTGGGCATCTCTCCCRGAGCAGGAGAGATGCTGGTAACCAGAATGAGTTCAGCAGCAGACTGCTGCAAAGGTTGGGGCTTGGAAAATCACGGAGGAGAGGCTGAGGGAGCTAGACTTGGGCAGCCTGGAGAAGGGCAGCTTCAGGGCACCCCACAGCAGTCCTGGGCCCTGGGGAGGTCCACGAGGAGACATGGCTGGCTCTTCATGGTGGTACCTGATGGGAGAACATGGGACACGGGGCATGACTGGARGGAGATAGGTTCAGGCTGGTTATCGAGAAAAGCTCGCCCGTGAGGAGGATAGTCAAGCAGCAGAGCAGGTGCCCAGAGAGGCTGTGCAGCCTCCATCCTTTGAGGTTTTCAAGGCCTGRCTGGATAAAGCCTTGAGCAATCTGATCTGGTCTCATAGCTGGCCCTACTTTGAGCAGGACAAGACCTCCTCAGGTCCCTTCCGACATGAATGAGCCTGTGAGTCTGTGACTGTTCTGTCGCAGTTCTTCAAAAGGCAGAGATGTTTTCATGTATATGTATATATATATGTGTGTGTGTGTATGTATGCATATATGTTTGTGTATATGTATGCATATGTGTGTGTATATGAGTGTATGCATGGAATTCAATAGCAAAACTTGAGACAAACCTGGGATGGTAGGTAGGTGAGAGGTTTTGAATTTAGTTGCAATTTCAGTTTCCAGCAAATGCTGAATACAACAGTTCCTTAAAAGCACCTGATTAACAGTGGGATGCAAGATTTGGCGTTGTCTATAATTAATATTGGTGCTGGAAGGTTGAGTTAATGGAAGGATGCAACTTTGAAATGATCACATCAGTCTGAAGGAGGGGTCATGAGATTGGGAAAAACGGATAGGAGTTGGTTTGTCAGCAGTGTTCATAGCTGACAGAATGGTACCCGCCCCTCACAAAAGGGTGGCAAATTAACCTTGGTTTCCAGCGTTATTTCCTTTACTTACTGCTGAGATGATGATTAACAAAGACTTGTACTTCTTCAAGAAGCTTGAGAAAGGTCAATCATTTTYCCTACATCTTGAATTGGCTTCACATCCATTTAATACTAATTACACTTCTGTTTCAGAAACCACAGCGGCAGAGACAGCATGTTCTAGTACCCTAAAAAACACAGACTCTAGCAAAGGCTAATCCATTTTTCAACAGGAACATTTAGTATTTGATGCAGTAAATTTAAGAGTGTGCCTGTTTCATAAAGCCAGTGTATGATGACTTTTTTGTGTTCCCGACTAAATTCTGATTTGGAACAAACCAATGCAACTTGGACAATTGTAATTATTACTTARCGGTATGAAAATCAATGTAGTAATGATAATCATCTTGTTTGTTCCAGAGCTATCATCTTAYTTGCACCATTTTTAAACCTTGTTACTGTGGGCATGTAGATTGATCATCGCAGCTGGATTTTGCTGTAGCAGGTCGAGGTGTTGCCTGCTAGCTGGAAGTTGCTCTWTCCATAACTCAGAAAAAAAATACGTGAGCATTCCTTATCCGCTTCAGTAATAAGTCAGCTRGATTTGCCTAAACCGGTGAAAACAGGTCACCCTGCTTGAGCTGCTGTGGTTGAGCTCCTGCCACAGTGGCTGGGAGCCGTTCGTGTGAGGGTTTCTCTGGCTGTGCTGTGGCACTGGAGCCTCAGAGGAGACGTAAGCTGCTGGAGGGCTGTCAGGAGGGTAGGAAGGAGAGTAATATCTTAACTTTAACATAAGTGAGTAGGGCAATACATGTTTACCCTCTAGGACTACTGACAAAATAACCTGCGTCATGGTGCRTTCATCTTATGTTTTACTTGATGTTACTTTCTTGGCCAATTTGAATTTCTTCTCTTCTGGCAGTTCTCCGTTCAGTTCCCTGGCTATGCATTTTGCCATGCATTTTGTACTCTCACTGGTCTGAGACTTGTAGTCATTGCACTTATTCTTCTGAAGTTGTAGTAAACAATCTGTTTTTTTTTTTCTTTTTTACATTCCATGATGGTGCAGAACACATTAGGACTCTCATCTGATTCATTTCCTTAAGATTTTAGATCTGAAACTTCTTGTCTACTAGGGGCAGACATTTGAAGCCGTAGGCATTTTTGATATGTGTTCAAAAATAAAAAGGAATAGGAATCAAAGCAAAAAATGGCCAGGGCAGTAGCAATGCCGCTTGGCCCGCTGTGACAAACTGGCTTTTGCTGTCGGTCACGTTGTCTCTTGTGTTGGGCATCTGGGCTAGCCAGAAGCTTTCTGGTGTCTTGATTCTGTGCCTCGTGACTACTCAAATGAAGGGGAATTACAGCCTCAGTGGATGTCAGCAAATTCAGGCTACCTTGAGCTTTGTCTATGCAGATTTGAAGTGAAAGGAGGAAGCCCTGGGGGCAAATGCTCTGCCAGATGTCCTTTCTGGTTTTAAAAATCGGAAGGGATGAAGGCCAAGAGTATCTCTYGTTCCTGAGTGAAGCAACGGAAACCAATAGGTAGCTAGTGCAAGTTATGGATCCTCGGCTGCAAAATTTTCATTAAGAACTGTGCCAACCCTTCACACTAAATGAAGTGGACTTAAAGATTTACAGCTGCATGTAGTATCAGGCCTGATACTACATCCATACAGGCCTGAGACCATCCTGAATTCTAATAACCAGGTATATGTGTACAAAAGAGAATATTTTGGTCAGGGAGAAGATTATAAAAATGACATAAGGAAGAAAACCTGTTAAACTGCGGGTGCAGTAAGGTAGTCTGGTGTACTGGAGAGAGCCYAGGAGGCTCCCGGGATTTGGGATGTGTCTTGGTTTGCTGCCTCGTTTGTGTAGTAGCAACATCTACAAGCTCCTAGTAGAGTGGGCTGAGAGGAGCCCAGCAGAGGTGGTTAATCCTTTACCGGGAGGTTGGGTGGGTACCGTTACACCTCTCCTGTTGATGTCAGGGAATAACAGTGGATCTAATTATCTTTCCAGCCAAAGCACCCTGAAGAGGGCACCTGAAGTTATAGTTAGATTTAGATGTAGAAATCATTCCAGAGACAAAATACTTATATTTTGAGCTTTGTACCTGCTSTGAAGGATGAGGTGGAACAGTTACACTGTCCCACTACTGAGTGTATTACGAATTCAAAGGAAATAATTTTCCCTTGCAAAAAGCATATTCTCAATTGAGCTGCTCTGTCATAACTGAAGCATCAAAGTAAGTAACTGAGTCACCAGAATTAAGCAATGAGTGATGTTTCGTGTGCTCTCAGTAACTCTTTTGCCGGCCTGAGTACGAATCAAGTTGCATAGTCCAGGTAAGCTTTCTGTTCGCCTTAGTGTAAAGGTGCCAAACGCTTACTATGTCATTGCTTCACTTTCATTATTAAGATGCATCAGTTTTGAAATGATCTGCTCCAAATTTTCCATAATCTGAGATATTTTCCTTGATCCTGGAGGCACTTAACAGTAGGGCAGAACAGTTTAAAACTTTGCCTCACAGATGTGTCGCTCCCTGTCTTCAGGCTCATCTGCGTGGCAGACGGAGCTGCAGCTGTAGTGGATGTATCATCAAAATAGGTATCACCAGTTCCAAAAARCTGTGGCAGCTGGAGTTCTGCTATCAAGAAAATACCAAAGGTCTAAGCAGGGAAAGATGTAAAGAGAGAAAATCACCTCTGCTGCTGAGGCTGAACTGTTGTGGCTACTGAAATTACACAGTTTGGGACTAGCACGGATGTGTCCACTTGCGTCACATTACTCTTCCAAGTTGATGTTAATCATAAATTGAGCTTTTCAGCAAGTCCTCATTAGCGTAATGTCCGAGAGTGCCATAATCTTTAATATATTTTTCTTCCCAACATCTCTGGGGAGGTGGAGGATGAAAATCTAGCGAGGGTGGCTGAGGTGTTGAATGGCTAAGCAATGAGCCCATGGTAGTAGAGAAAGCCAACGGCAGAGCAGGGAAGTGAAACTTCCTTGCAAGGCAGCAGCCTCCTCGCCTGCCTGTCTGCCTCCACTGATTTAGCAGCTCTTCCCCTGCTGCAAAAAATCCAACTTCAAATCAAGATCTGGCAAACAAAGCAGCAAAAAAAAAAAAAAGGAACGACCTCATCCTTGTTTGTACGAGTCAAAAGCAGTAACCGCAGCATGTGGTGGGCAGTGCAGGAGTCTCAGAGGCAGATTTTGGGAGGACTTGACCAGTGTTTTGAGGAGGTGAGAGAAGAACGCTTGCAGGGCAAGCTTGTGCACTGTGAGCTTCTGTTTTTGTGAGCTGCATATAATGCAAATTTGTATACTGTCAAGATAATGGTCATAATATTGAGCATGAGTTTTGGGTGTGTTTAAAGAATGACGTGTAGGATCTGGGAAGGGCCAAAGAGCTCAGCGGAGCAAAAAAGGGAGAGACTGTCTAGGACTCTAAATCCAGTGCTGCAGTAGCTAATAACCAAGCAGGTGAAGGATAAAAATGTCAGGTCTGTACACCAAGTCACTGACACAGTAGCTGGGGTATTTTGTGAGATGYAGTTACCTATATGTATAACTGCAATTTGTTGTATTACCCTGAGCTTTTTCTGTAGGGTACTTAAGTCACTTTTTCTTGTTCATCGATCTCAAAAGGTGCAGGATCCTTGCATGGGGTTCAGAAGGGAGGAGAAGRAAAAATAGAGGCACAAAAAGGGCCTCAGAGACTGTCTGCTGGTTGCCAGCAATTTCCAGAGCTGAAGCACTCCTGTTTACTCCAGATGCTTTGACTTGCACTGATCTTTCTGCCTGTAGCTAAGCAGAGGTGGAGAAGCAGGTTCTGTCTTTATTTATTTTAATTCCTGTAGTTCTTTAGATTTTTTTGTACTTTGTCTCAGCTAGTTAAAAGGATAGGCTGAAATGAATTTCAATTAACTGGGAAATATCTTCATTTAAAACTTCTTTTATTTTAGTGTGAAATCCTTTACATGTGTTTTTCTACCACAGGCTATATTTCCCCCCTAGGAAACAGCTTTTCATAGAAAAAGCTCTGTTTCATAAAATACAGTCTTTGTACTGGTAGACCAAAAGGGTAAACAAGTTGCATAACAAATGACCACTTGGCAATACCAGTTGTGGATTTGTTTTAAAATACTCTTAATTATGAAACAAAAAATATCCTAAAATAGAATAAAGCAATGAAGCCAAGAAGACTTTTTGCAGTCCATCCTCTTTGTTATACTTAATTGCTTTAGGCATTGTAATTAAAAGGAAATTATGCCAGTTCTAGATGACATCAGTSACAGGAAAAACTGATTGAATCTATACTGAAATTATTTATGATGTAATATATGAGGTCTTAGACCTCTGTAGGTTTTTAGGATGTGCAGTATGAAGGGACTTTAAAAGCTTTCTACCCTCTCTCTGTGAATAGTTGAGGATTTAAAATGGAAAGCAAAGTCTCCAGTCTATCGCTGGTCTGTGCTTAGGTATTTCATAAGGTCTGCTGTGTTGCAAAAGTGAATACAATAGTTGTAGGAAGTGCACACACACTTCAAATACAGACTTTAACTTTTACAGCCAGAATTCTGCATTTCTGAAACAGGAAAAAAAATCTTATATCTGATCTCTTCACTTCCCTGTGTACAAGCCACCAGATGGCAATATCTTTGGGATACAAAGCCCAGATGTTGCATRAATTTCATGACATTATTCCCTGCCTTTCCTCTCCTCCTTAAAGCTCTTTAGAAGACCTGTTTAAACTCAGCCCTGTCATGGTAACTCAAAGGATGCAATTAGCCCAGGAGTCCTTAGTCACCTACTAGGCAAACCTAAACATGTGCTTCCAGTCGGGCTTTAAATAGCTGCTCGAGCTTGGGGCCCATTGTTTGAAAACTTAAATGTGAATTCTGAAAATAGGCGGTTTGGACAGGATTTCCACTTTTAGAGGAGTAGGAAATGAAATCATGCTTYAGTAAAGCTCTTTTTAGGGGTGACAATATTTTGTCTCCATGTGCGCCTTGTATAATGATAGAAAGTCTGTTAAGAATTAGGCTGCCACCCTTTTAAACGTAGCCCAGATCAAAGGCATGGGTATGAATTAGATGGCCCCATTTAAAACTGTAAGTTACCTTCTCCATTAATTCCCAACAGCTGCAAATTTTTTTTTTTTTTTCATGCTCATTATTTTCCAGCGTTATCATGGAGTGGAGTCAATGGTATCACAGTGATGCATCTCATCTCTTCAGGGATAAGTACATAGAACAAGGATTTCTAGTCCTTTTTCTTTCTTTCTTTCTTTTTTTTGTTCTTATGTATTGCCCAAAGCAAGTTTCAGTAATTGGCTCGGTAAGAAATTCTTTGATTTAAGAGTTGTCATATTTTAAACAAATATTAGAGTGTGGGAGAAAGCAAAGAAGTTTTACCTTGTCAGAAACAGTCACTGTGCCCCTCTCCGTGTAGGCTGAAATAGTTTTATAAGTTCTGTGTTTTTCCTCCAATGTGTTGGCACATCTCAGCGCAGCTCTAAGTAATGAATTGTTTCCAAACTAAAATAAAGCTAACTAAGGAATAAACGGAGAAATGACTGAAACGCAACTTAGGAAGAACTAAGTAGTGACTTATTTCACTTTCATCACAGTTAGGCCAGCATATAAACGACCTAATTTTGTATTGTGGCAAAAAAACCTGACTGAATAAGAGAAGCTCAGCTCTACACACGAAGAAGTTTTTCTGGGCAGCAAACCAGCATGGAAGGCTCACAGTCTGAGAAGTCAGCAAGCAGTGGTGGTAGGAAGTGTGTAATGTGTGTCAGATGAGTCAAAATTCTGATTGGTTTATTTTTGGATGATAATAGCGTGGTAATGTTTGATATTTTATCATTTGCTTTTAATTGTTATTTGGGCCAAAGACTTCTGGAGAAGCATGAGAAGAGTCAGGAGGAGTGTCAGCTAGCATCGCAAACCTGATCCTGCTCTAAAGCAAAGCGCGTTTCCCTTGCCTTCTCGCGATGCACTCATGCGCGTGATTTATTCAGTCACATGTGTTTTCAGCCTTCTAAAATGCATGTCTTTATAAATAGGCTATAAATAGACTCATCATTCTTCCTGACACACCTAGTTTTTCACCTTTTAATGAGTCAGAGAAATCTTTTTTTTTTTTTTTCCCCTGGACTTCTGGGCTCGGAAGGGTGTACAAGGGAGTACAGTTGTTGATTGAATGCCCTGTTGCTTGCAAAGCTGCAAAAACTGTACGGTGAATGCAGGAGAAATGTTGCATGCCAGGACTGCCTATTTTGGCAAAACTCATGGTTTGGTACTTAACCTATGTAAGAAAAAGCCCTACTACCCACCTGGAGCAATTGGAGGAGAGCAACTGGAAAAGAGGCAATTAAGAGTAATGATATCTATGCTAGCTCTGCCCTGAGCTCTTTGTGATCTTGGGCAGGTTACTTAGCCTCATAAAAACAAATTTGGGCTTGTTTTACAGATGATAACCACTTATCTCCTGAGAATGCCAGAAAGCTTAGCTCACTCTCTCTAAAGCTATTTAACATGCTCTGGAAAAGGGCTGCTGAAGTTCAGATATTAGTCCAGGGGAAGGAAGCAAGGGTCTTTGATGTGGAGAGAAGTGTTGCCCCGCTGACGGTTCCTTCAGAAGGTTGTGTGTGCGCATTCATGTATTTGAGACATGTTTGCTTACATCGTTCCTGTAGCTATTTCAAAGAAGGGGGCAGAGACCTCTTGAGCAATCTTTTAGTATTTGCCGCAGTTGTTACTTAATTGCTCCTCTTTCTTTTGAACTGTTTGCCAAAGTCAGAACCTGTCCCAGCCTCTTACCCTCCGAGTCTGACATCTTGTCAGATGTAGGGAAGGAGAACATCAAAGCGTTTCGAGAGGTTGCCCTTTAGAAGAACATTCCCTTGGGTTTAGCAGGATGCTTGTTTGAACCTATTAGATGTAAATGAATTATCGGCTCTGTCACTTCTCTTTCAAGACTCTATTAGATATTTGTGGGATTTTCAAGAAAACCATTGCTGGCTACAGCAGTGACCTGTTTGTTATCTCCCGCTGCATTGTGTTGATCGCTCCTGAAGTTGTGCTCAACTTTGGTGCAGGAAGCCTGGCGTTTCGCATGGGTACAAGGGAACATTGGTCGGCATGGTTCCTCCTTGTCTGATGCACCGATTTCTCATGTTGTTATCATGAGTGAGGAGCCTTTACTGTCACACGGATAGGGGAATTGTTTGGCCTCATGCCAAGGAGAAGGAAGTGACTATCCTGCACTCTTCTGAAACTGCTTGTGGGCTGGATTTGCCTCCAGCTTGAATCCTGGAAATCAAGAGGCTTTCTGGCAAAGTAGCAGTATTCTAGGTTATTTTGCAGATGGGATTCTTATGGGAATAGGGAGAAAATAGTTTCAATCAAAGGCTTAGTTTTTCTCATGCTATTAAATACTCTTTAATTATGCTTTTTTAACTTCTCATTTTAATGAACTTGCACTGCTTTGCAAGAGCAAGGGCCAAATTTGCAGCACTTGAGTCAATTTTCATACTATAGCATCATACTCTTAAAAGACTACATACCTCTTATTGTTTTTGTGGAGTTTTTAAACAAAACTTGACAGTCTTATTAAATCCTTATCCTGATATCCTTAGAAGAATGAGCAAAGCAAAGAAGGTGTAGGAGTAGAGAAGTACAGTGCTGAACTCCCCCAAAGTTATGCCCTGTCCCTTGAAGAATGGAGATGTTCACTTTGAGGACAGATGGAGTTTTTGAATAGATTCCATCTAGGGTACAGAGATCACTACGTCCACCAGTTGTATCAACGATACTGTGCTCAGCTCATACAGTAAGTGCAGCATCCCCAAGTTCTCACTTCTCTAGAAACCATATCCCATGCTTTATTCCAAGTAAGGGTTAGCCACAACTTCCAAAGCAGTAGAAATTGGTCTTCCTCCCCTTCTTTTCAGTTGTAGCATTAGTTATAGTACAGCTGTTCCTTCAGCGTTCACGTCATCCCCCTAATAAATGTCTAATTTTGGAAGGAAAGAAGTTTTCTCACTTTTCAGCTTTAGAGCCTCCTAGTTGCTTTGAGCTGGTGCAGAGGCATCCTTGCTCGGTTTTGTCCTCCCCTTCTACGCTTGACTTTGATACTCCTCCAGTTCCATTTATTTCAGAAGCAGTGCAACGTAATTTGACAGTCTTGGTGCTACTCACAGGATTCGAAGAGCAGTTGTGACTTTTCAATTAACTCCGGAATCGTCTCTTTCAGCAGACAAGACCTGTATAAATGCCAAAAGCCTTAGAACAGATTTGGAAGGTTTGGCTGAACGTCCTTTCCTTTTGTAAGTGAAAACAACAGCAAGGGCCCCAGCACAAGAAGGAAACTTTCCCACTGACTGCAAATAGGGGCTTAAATTGAATTTTCAAGCCTTTAAAAATCGTCATTTCACATTTAATTAACTTGGGTTTCCTGAATGTAGTAGTATTCTGAGGTCATGGGCAAAAAGAAGCTTTTCCAGTAATTAATGAGGGGTCGATGCTGTTCTGGCAAAAGCAGCAGTGACGTCAGCCTAACGCTGGAAAGAGCAACTGCACTGAGCGGCAAACTTGAAATACAAACCTTATTATTGAAGGGACAAGTCTGACAATTGCAAGGGCTGGGAATCCTGGACGCATAGTATATTTTTCCTTTTAAAATTACAGAAAGGTGTTTTTTTTTTTGTTGGACTTGTTTAGCATCTGGGTCTATGAAACTTCTGCCATGCTAGGGTGTGCATTTGCTTGCCTCCGCTGCCCAAAATAAATAAGTTTAAAGTTACCAAACTGTGAGAATAGCCTTCTTGTTTTGTAAGTAAGGAAAATGGCARTTTCCCTGATGTAACAGTTTTAATTTGTCATGTGAAACCAAATACAAAGGGCAGGAGCAAGYGTGAGATGGGGCAGCACACACCGACATGTCTGAGCAGATTATGTTCCGATAGCAATTATTGCTCTTGGTTCTTTGTGGTGGGTGAAATTGCCATGTTTTCTCTATAGTTAAACACTTTGACAGCATTTGGTGTGTGTAATTTTATAGCCCTTGGACTGTAGGTGAGTTATTGAAGTCCTGCAGAACTGGAAAAGAAAATTGACTGTATAGGGATTTGGACCCTAACTTCCATTCATACATTATAAAATTTTACTGGAATTYCTTAATAATTGAATATACTTGTGTCTTGCTGAAAACAGTCTGGTCTGATAAGAAGGGCTTATATATTTCTATGTTTATATTGTGATAAACAGAAAAAAGACTTGCACATCTTTTCCTTTTTAAAATCTGCAAAAAATGTTTTGTCTCTAATAATGTATACAAGTTCCTAAGTATGCATTTAAGTAATAATTGTGATTCAGTAATCCATGGTTACCTGGTTCAACATAAAGTGTATGCATGTCAAAGGAGTTACTCAGATGTGCTTTCCTTCAGCCTATTCAACTTTTCTCTGCTTTGGTTTTGCAGGCCATGACTGCTGCGAGATCGTGAAGGTGGCACTTTGTGCTTCTAAGGAAGGACACCCTGTTCTGGTTGTGGCAGARGAGAGTTTCCAGTTTATTCAGGACGAAGCCTATGATGCAGCACAGTTTCTAGCCACCTGCGCTGGGAACCAGCAAGCCCTGAATTTCACCAGGTTCTTGGACCGCTCGAGGCCACCCGCTGCCGATGTGGAGTTTTTGGATGAGAAAGTGGCCTTGGCATTTCGACACCTGAAGTTGCCGGCGGAATGGAACGTGCTGGGCACAGATCAGTCCCTGAACGGTGAGATTTGCTAGGACACGTGTGTATGTGGGCCATACACGGGTTTGAATACRGTTAAGAAGCCTTCTGCTTTGGAGAGACACATGTCTTTCAAAATGTGTGTTGGCCTTTGGGCTGGGAGGTGCGACRTGATGGACACTGAATTGTCCTGGTAGATCTGCATCCTACGTTTTGCACTTAAGCTGCCTTAAAATACSTAAGGCCTTGGTATTTTTTGTGTCTTGTGGTACATAGTAGCATTGGATGATTTAAATGACCACTCTTTAACGCACACCCAGAAGTGGGGTTTTGGGTGTATACAATAGTATGAGTGCTTCAGAGTCACGCTTCTGAAATTTCCTGAAAGAAATGTGTCTGCCTGCAGAAAGTCTGGTGCTCCTTCAGATAGATTAGCCTCGTTGAACAAACTTGACATTTTTGATCAATTTAGGTTTTACAGCACAGGTGCAAAGTGAGTGTAACGTGTAAAACAGACCTAATACTTTTTGGAAGAGGTGGGTGTCTGCCTGTGAGCAGCACTGCCAATCCGTGAGCGCCTTGAGGATTTGTCTAGGGTATCTGGACGTGCAGTCACCCAGGAGAGCACGGAAGTTCCCCAAAACAAGCCCAGACATTTTTTTCCACAAATAAAAGAGGTTAAAAATGGGAAAGCCTGACTAACAGTAGCCCTTAACCACAGCAGTGAGGGCTACTGAAAGCTTCTAAATAAGTGTGAAGGCTGGCCCGAAGTCTCTGGCAGCGCCACGTCCTTGCGAGATGGTGCGGCGTGCCCGTTCACGYGGAGCTCTGCTTTTCTTGTCACCAGGGAGCTTAAGGACGCGTATCGATCGATTGTGGGGCCAGTTCGAGTGTGCAGAAAGTGTTGCTGTAAATTTTCCAGGTGTTTTGGCAAATAGTTTCACAAAAGAACGTGGTTATGAGGTGTCCGTTATCTTTTATAGGGTGGAATAGAATAAACTCTTAAGTGGAACGGGACGCGGATAGTGCGTGCAGACAGGCACGTGCTTCTGTTCTCCGTGGCACRGCTTTCTGCGGGAATTTTTCCTGCTTTATTTTTCACTGACTCCTTCTGTAAACATGAGCGCAGGRGCAGGCAACTAAAGCAGCGTTAGCAGCCGTTAAAAGATTTGATCATAGGGGTTTCTGGAAACAAACTCAGCTGCCACCGTTTTATGTTTATGAGGAGATGAACACTTTTTCCTTTCTCTGTGTGGAAGAAACTGATGGGTTTTTTGCATCTTAAAAAGTTATGATGTTCTGATCTTCCGATCAGCTTTTTTCTGGAAGCAGCTTTATCTGGTAGGTTTTTTTTTCTTTTTTTTTTTTTCAGTGAGATGATTATACTCAGGGAATTTTGGGGAAATTTTGYGATGATGACTGAAAAAAAAGTTTATATGCAGAAGCATCCTTTTGATCAYTTATCTCTTTTTTTCTTAGGCAAATTGCGTCTGCAAAGGCGTTTCTGACTTAGGCTCGAGAAAGAGATTAGAAAAATCTGCTTTGCTGGGGCTTGTGGGTTAATTAGTGTGGGTGAGGGAGAAAAAGCAAGGCCGGTTTTGAAACTTGGAGCATGTATTACGCGTATTCTGGCTGGTGGCCCTCCAGTGGGACATCCTGTCCTGCATTGCATCACTACCTACAAACAGTTATTCCAATTCATATTTCACATTTAGCTAAATGTCAGTACCAGTTACTTCAAAGAACCTTCTTGAAGKAGAAGACGCTATAGAAAAGAGAACAAAAGGGAACGTCAGATCCCTTCTTGAGAGGCTGTGGTGCTGCCTCTAAGCTGGCACGTCTGCGTGGACTCTTGTGGGTTGGAAACAAAACGCTGCTGTTTAGCCAAACCTCCAAAAGCAGGAGTGAGCGAGGGGCCTCAGCCAGCTCTTTAGGGACAGCAGCTTGGTGGGGAAGGGCTGTTCAGAGATGAGCATTGCTGCGAAACGTGTTTGAAGGTTCACGTCTCCAAGGAATGAAGTAGGATCCTAGATGTAGTACGAACGGTTAAGAACGAGCRGCGTTTCTGCAGGCCGGAGCTGGGCAACGGCTTCGTGGTCGAGCATAGCTCTGGGCTGTTTCTTAAGGATGKGATGGCTCTGTACAGGGACTTCCATTCCAGCTTTCTTCTTTCTCCTGTTTCCAAGTCTGACCGGTCTTTGAACAGAGGACGGGGCCACAAATTGCAGAGAAGCTACTAAAAGTAACACCCAGCACCGTCTGGCTGAGGTTTTTAAACTGGTCTTCCCTTCTTTTCCCTCTTTCCTTAACACATCAACAGGTTTAACTTTTTTGAATAAGTAGAAGTGCAGGAGTGCTATGGATAAAAGCTATGCAAGAATCATGTATTTGCTTATGTTTTATTTGACAAAGATCTTRATTCTTTAAGATTTTACTATTGCTCAGCATTATAGGTATGATGCCCCCACATAATCAAATTGTTAAGAACGCATCCTTTCAGCTGCAGTTTAGAAATACTCTAAAATTACTTAGAATTGCYGCAGGGCATTTGCAAGCATCCCAGTGAAACATTTTTTCTTCATAACCAATTTAATTGTTGCCATTGGACTAGAGAAGCTCATTCAGATCCAGTAATTCTAGTAATCTTAATCTGATTCACACTAGATTTTCTTTACATTTGTTCCTTAGTTAYCTCTTTTGCCATCATCTCATTAAATTGAAAATGAAATAAAATCAGTATTTCTTCCCATGCTGTCATCAGTGTGCTTTCAAAAACCCAATATGTTCATTTGCTCTATTTTATTTGCTTTTTTTCCATTGACCTTTGACAACAAAAGACTACTGCTTAAAAAGAAACTGTTCCAAAATTAAATGCACTAAGTGTCATTACTTAATCTAATCCATAGAAGTATTGGTTAACATTGCTCAAAATCAAATATTTCTTAACTTACATTACTCTGGTACAACATCAAAGGCCAAAATCATCAGTGATCACAAACTCCTAATCCTTCACCTGAAATCAATTGGAAAAGAAAGTAGGTTTGTTTGGACCTCAGTATTAGAATGAACTCTGTGCCAAGTTTAACACCAGAATATGCTTTTGTAGGGTGGAGGAATGATGATGAGCTTTTTATTCAGCAGCTGGTGGAGCAAGGAACCCAGTGTGAGGTTAGCACTGAGCTGACACTGGCACTCCCGAGGCAGAGAGCAGAAGTTTCCAAGGTAGCTTTCTGATGAGGAATTAACATTGTTAAAACAGAATCATCTCCCTCAAGCTGTTTATCAGCTTAMTATAAGTTTAGCTCTTCTTTATTGTCTTTTCTGTGGAAAGGTAATATTCTTGCCTGAATTTCTTGTTTCTAATTCTTTGCCTTCTGATCATGGTCCTGATTGTGTTTCAGCAAGGTGCCTGAGTAATAATTTCTGCATGGAATGTATTTCCCCTTAATTATATATATAAAACCTGTTCTTTAAGCTTGTTCTCATGACAGCTGCTCTCAAAAGGTATGATCAGGTTTCAAAGTGTTTTGATCATTCCTGTGCAACTGATTGGAAAGCAGGAAAGAAAGGAGCCGTGGTGTTTTGGTCCTTCTCCAGTAGTAGCACTAGCTGGCCATGTTTCTGCTGCCTGGTTCATTCTTAAGACGTTGTGTATCCTGCTTCTAACTAGCCTTGCCGAACTCCATCTCTCCGTCTCAACCCACCTGCTGTGTAGGATACTTGAGTTACAACCTTCTTCTTGCTGTTTGTAGACCTCCAAGAATGGCTGTTTCTCAGCCTTTCAGCTTGAGACAAAAGAAAGTCCAGAAGACYGGAAAGACTTGCAGCAATTCTACATGAAGTACCTGTTTACCCACAGATAGAAAATATTTTATGAAAAATGTTAAGCTGTTGTTGTGCCAATTTTGCAGGTCAGGTTACAGGACTGAGGGTAGTAAACTCTGTTCCAGMTCCCACTTGATGCCTTGTGAGCAGAGCAGGGGATGACAGCCTCCAAGTTTCCTGACTTTTGAGGTCCCTGGACTCCATCCTCTCTTGCCCAGGCAAAAACCCTTTTTCTAGATTAACTGGATAGTAAAAGAAAGCGTGGCACAAAACACTTTTGCGAGCTGAGCAGATGGAGAAGGCAGTGCCGTGCAGGGTGCCAAATCGCTGCTTGGGTCGCTGGGGAGCAGGTCTTTGCACTGCAGGGGCAGGACAGCTTGTTCCTGCACAGTTAATGGCAGGCGATTTGCATTCCTGATAAGGAGCATGGCTGAACTGTCTAGGGCTGGGCTGACCTCCTCCCTGCATGGTTGCAATCCTCATTTCTTTTACCTGTCCTAGGGCAGTTGCATCCTAAGGTGAGAACAATTCTCTTACCCCTAACCATGCGCTCTCCCTCTACAGTGACTCCTTAGARGTGATTCCAAGTGTACATTACTCTTAATTATCTATTAATCTGTATGAACTCAAATGGCATCTAATATTTATTTCAGAATATATGTAAKTAAGCATTACTCTTGCTTCCATAATATTCCAAGCACAGCATTACTTTCAGTTGCCTTATAATCAKGTCCGTCTTAATTATTACAAGTTGTTCCTGCTGTCAAAAGTAAGGTTATTTACTGTTTGTAGTGGCTGCTTCTTAAATTTAACAGATTCTTACACTATTAATATAGAAATAAAAAGTTAATAAATATTCTGAGGATATACGCAGAACAAATACACAACTATGGTTTTTATATTCTAAATACTAAAATGAATATTAGTTAGAAACCTAGAACAGGATATTTGAAGGTATCAGTAATGATTATGTATTGATTGTGTTCCAGTGGGAAAAAAAGAAAATCTAGCAAGAGTTTAAGACTCAGATGTGAAAAGCTTGGAGAGCTTAATCCTTGTGTTAACTATCAGTAATAAACAGAACACTTCCAAAAATTCTTTWAAGTAATATTTTTACCAAGTCTTTGAGGAGAGAGTCTCTCCATTTTGGTAATTAAAGATAAGTAGTAAAATCCGAACTTACAGTTAAAATTTAGGTGACATGAGCTTTTCAAGATGGTACTTTTGGAAATTAGTTAATATTTTCTGAGTATTGGGATGATCAGCGTGGAGAGAGAGCAATTCCTCACTGAGAGCATGAGGAAAAGCCGTTCACGCAGAGCTCCTCGTATGAGCTGCAGGATGCTCAGCCATGATTATAGGCAGATGATCAGGGGACCATCTTACTCGATAAAGCACTTAATAGCTCCTTAACTTGAGGAATGCAGTTCCTGACATCTAGAGTATGCACAACTTCCCAGAAATGCTGCGTAGCGAACATTTGTGCGCAGTGTGACTTAGGAAGTGAAACTCTGAGCTAGCCAGGTGGGAGGGAGGCCGAGAAGATGCTTTGCCTCTGGTCTGAATAGTCTGAGTGGGGCTGTGTGTTAGGGATTTAGTAACTCTGCACGCAAAACCTGCAGGATTTTAGAGTCCAGTGCAACATGAGTGTCATTATGATTAGAAGCTCTTTACTTGTTACTTGCATTAAATAAAGGGATAAGAGCTGAAGAGAGAAAGTAAAACATGCCCCAAAAAGGTTTTAAAAGCTTTCAGAAGTAGTTAGGATGAAAGTCGATTATTACCAACTGATTTTTTTTTTGCTCGCGGGAAGATGGTAAAGAGATGGAGCTGATGATGTGTTCCAGACGTAAAGCTTTAATCTGCATCACTCTTTCTATAATTTTTCCTTGAACCTTTCCATGTAATAGTTGCTAATATTCTTTTCATTGGGTTTCATATACTTTCCAGTCTGCTCCTCGCCTTTCATCCCTGCTCAGTGATGTAGGACTGTATAAAATAAATCAAAATGATCTTTTCTGTGGCAAGAGAGCAATGGGGTCTGATTGAGTTGGCGTAACTGCAGTCCTAGATAAGATGAAAAAGTCTTTTCCATACCCAAGCTTAATGCCTTCTGCAGTTGCAGATGGATATGGGAAGCAGAAAATACTTGCTCTTGTTCAGGCAGTCAGTCCAAAATCTCCTGTTCAATAGGAGAATCTGTGGCTGAGAAGTCGCTGGTGTGAGAGAATTTCAGTTCTCTTTGATATTAGTGGGAATTGGGACATCAAGATCCTTCGGAGTGCTTTGAAAAAAAATCTTGTTTCTAAGATTAAAAAAGAATTACCAACAAATCTTTTATTAACTGAACTGTTAACTCCAAACACTGTCTTTGCCTTGACCTTTCTTTAGCAGTGTTGCCTGCGCATGCCTTCMTCTGCGACTTCAGTGTTCGGTGAAGGGTTGTTTCTCTTTCTTCCTCCCTGTGTTTCTTGAGGGTTGGTTTGAGCAATGAGAACTGCCAGCAAGAGAAAGGAGAACAAGATTTGCAAGCTAGATTTGATGGTAGATTTCAAAATTGCCAGTAATACGTGATTTTGGAAGAGGCACAAATGAAGGTCACCACTGTATGAAAACTAATTAGAAGTTATTCAATGTAGTGTCTCTTACTTTACAAGCCAACTCAGAGCACGGAGGATAAAATGAGGTGTGGTTTACTCTTAAAAAAAAAAAAAAAAAAAAAAGATTTTAAAAAGATTTTAAAAAGGAGTAGGGTTTTTTTTCCTGTTATTTAATTAGGATTAAAATGAAGTTCTTACTTAGGGAGCAGTTTGTGTGTTCTCAGATGTGTCATACCGAAACATTTATTTCTTCAGTGCTTATTTGTTTTGTGTTAATAGCACCTTGAGCCTTAATCCTTTACAGTTAGCAAAGTACATTTGACAGTCTTCCATGGAAATTTTGTCCTTAGTTACCCAGACACACTGTCTGTTCATATGTCACAGTTGAAAAAAAACCCACATAAAAATAATACATCTAAAATCTTACGTCTTGCCAACTGGATTAGAGTGCCCTGCCATTATGGGTAATAATCATATGTTTCAACTCTTGCCTATTACTAGGAAACGAGAAAGGAACAAAACAATCTTGGCCTTCCCAGTATCTCATGTCTTGTATTTCCAAAATTTCCTAATTATAAGGATCTTGGTATTGACAATCGAAGGACAGCCATTTTAAGATGAGGGACTTGTGCTTGATACGGGGTCRGAGAAGGAGTTCTGGCTATTGCCTGTTAAAATTTTTGTTTGTCTTCCATGCCTGGGAGAGACATTTTGCACCACAGCAGACACTGAAATCATTGTCTGAATTTCCAGCATCCCATGCTACAAGCTTCATCTCTTCACGGGTAGAAATACTGGAAGAATTTGGTCCGTCTTTCTCTCCCCGTCCATCCCCCAGCACTCCCGGACTTGATGCAAACCAGCTCTCAGCTTGATCTGAGCAACATCGTAGAGACAGATGTGTTTTTCACTGTATGTCAGTAGTTAATCCAGTCCACAGGTGGCACCCGCCTTTCAACTCTAGCCATGCAACTCCTGGGCGCTCCAAAGCCTTCTAAAGCCATTGCCTGGGGCCCCCACAGTTGTTGCGCGTACAGCACGCTGTCTCTTTGCTGCGGTTGTCCATGCCCGTCTGTTCGAATGGCGTCAGGCCAGTTGTATGTTAAGCAAATCCTGTCAAATGGGGCTGGACAGAGAGTTTGTATGTTTAATATGTTCAGAATGGCGACAAGTCTGCTTGTAGAACCCACCTGTGTGAGTTGCTGCTGCTCAGAGGCACTGAGGCACTGCCATGTTCAGTCCAGGAGCCTGGGTAGATGCCTCCTTCCAAATGCTGACACTAATGTGACCACTAATTTGAAGATAATGAAGATTGTTTTAAAAGAATGGGGGAAAGGTGGGATTTTTAAAAGGTGCAATCAAATTAGCAGACTAAATTACATTAACATTTGGGTGTTTCATCCAGTGAAATGCAAAACTGGGAGAAGCACCCAGCTGGGTAAGTGACAGGTTGAATAGTTGCCTGCCTCTTGCAAAGCTCGGAGTTTGTATGCATCTTTACTGGTGAGTCATGACCTGGTAAGCAGAAGATATTTCTACATAACTGTGCAACACTCAGCCGAAGGAGGAGAAAACATTTTGATCCAGGAACCTGCATGTAAGGCTTTTCAGGTCTACCCTGCTCAATTTTGGTACAAGGATGTCCGTTTCAGTTGGGAAGATGTTAATTCCTTTTAATGAAATGGCTGGAGCAGAAGATCCCTTACTAGAACAAATGTGGTTGGACCAGTATAACACATTCTTTATTTTTATTCTTTAATTTGCTCTGAAATAAGTGCTTTTGTACTTCCTACATCAACAGTAGGAAGAGCTGTACCATTTTAATTATGCTGGCTAACTCTTCCAGTTTATTAGTACAGGTAACGCAGGGCAAATTTTGTACTAGTACAAGTCCATTGAGTAATCCCTTAGGCATATGCTTTCACTCTGGTTAAGCCCCGCTGGTATCCGTACTTGCGCTCTCCTTGCAAACTCATCAGTAGTCTTTCTCTTAACGCCTGTCTATATGGCATGCCATTTTTCATTAGTCCTTCTGCCCAAGACTAGAGGTCCATTATCAACTACCGTGTCTTGTTTCCTTCTAAAGCATTGCACTCTACAGCACTTATACCCCAAATCGTTGTCATTACGCTCCCACAGGCTGAGAATAGGTCTCTGAGCAAGCTCAGCTATATCCTTTTTCTCTAATCAGCTGGAACCTCCATTCAGACATGCTCATGTATTCAGGACAGCATGGTTTTGCTTTACGCTAATCAGGAGGAGGTTAGGGTGAAAGGACTGGTTTATAGCCCAGAGACCTAATTTGGAGTCAKATGGAAGAGAGCCAGTGCCAGAAAGCTTTTTGGTTCTTGAATACAGATTAGTTCTGCGGGAACTGATCCAAGAAGCTCAGGAAAAATTGTGTGGCAGGCAGGGGAGAAATCCCCGCTTTTGCTTTGTTTTCCACTAAAGGTCTTAATGATATCCCTTAAGAAAGCATGTAAGCAAGCAAAACAGCAGAACTCCTAAGCTATATATTTCAGAAGTGATTTCTCTTGTGGCATACTTCTTGGGAAAAATGACTTAATTAAATCTTAGAAGCGTTATGCACTTGCATTTTTAAATCTGCTGTATAGGTTTGGCTGGCAACCAAATTAATAACCCAATAAATCTTTGTTATTATATTCAAGGTATTATATCACGTGTACTCATTGGCACAGTTTACTGAGACCCAGTGAGTGCTTATTTTTTTTATTGGTGGTGCCAGTCAAAACTGAAATCCTTTGTTAATTAAAGAAACAAATCTTTATTTCTTACAGTTTTTTTTTTAAGCTCGAACACTTTTGCCCTTTATACAGAAGTAATACACTTTGATCTGCAAATACGGTATTTCAGCAGTTCATCTGGAGCTCATTTCTGGTTGAAGCTTTTCAGAGCAAAGTTCTAGGGCTGCAGCTTTTAAAATAGGGGGTTATTTTTCTGAGATGAAAGCAYAGGCTCAAGAGTGACTTTTACCATATTTGAAGGCTATGGTTATTAATCATACAAAGTGGTAATGGAGATTACTAGTTTATAAAATGCTGCTACTCAGAGTTATATAGCTACTGTTTAAAGCCGAAAAAAATAGTCTAAGGCAAAATCAAATAGGGAAAGCAAATCCTCACTTTTTATCTACAAGAAAGGCTGAACTATTGTCTTTTGCTGCTCTAGATTTGTGCTTTAAGTGTACCTTTTTGGTTTTTTGTATATGCGTGCCTTGGGGTGAATCAATGTCTCATAAAATAACAAAACCTGGCTGTTCCTAAACTCTGATCCTGTGTGTAAAGAAGACGCTTGGACCTATAGACAAACCCATGCGAACGTGCCAGGTTCTGCATAGAGATGCTGTAACTTTGTAGTTGTGGCTGTTCAAGAAATCGGCTTTTTTCACATTGACTTCTGTGGTCAATCACGTCCGGAGAGTCCCGAGCGCTTTCCGTGCCTCCGTAACGGTTCCCTCGCTTTAAAGTACTAGTCCCTCTTAGATATTAGCAGCCAGCTTTTGCACAGTGTGTTTTTCCAGGTGCTGCCGCGTTTGGGTTGCTTGGCTCTTGGCTGCGAGCGATGGCTAGGTCAATGCCAACCATTGTGCTGTATCCTGGTGCGCGTGGCTGGACTCCAGGGGCTGGGATGTGGGGAAATGGCATCCACCTAACCCGCAGTCTACAAATGCCTTTTCCTTTTTCCCTTTGTTCCTCCCAGAGAACATCCCTCGGGAAACGTTGATGCATTTTGCAGTGAGACTGGGGCTGCTGAGGCTGACGTGGTTCCTGCTACAGCAGCCGGGGGGAAGAGGAGCTCTCAGCATCCACAACACCGAAGGTGCGACGCCCGTGAGCTTGGCCTTGGAGAGAGGCTATCAGAAGCTGCACCAGCTTTTGACAGAGTAAGGATGATTTGGTGTTTTCTCCACTATTTTTCCATTCTCTAGGTCATGTTTGCCTTTACTGTACATTATCACTGAAATACGCCTAAGAGCTGAACTTTTAAGGCTAAAAACATCTTTTCTATCCTGTTATTTTTACCTTTATTCCTGGGTTTGTGAAAGTGCAATAGTATTGATGTGTTCTCCTTTTCTCTTTTGTTGCAGTGCTGTTTCCAGCTGTCCCTTAAAGCCCCAAATGAGTCACTGTAATATTGACTAATTAAAGACAAACCTTATGCAAACGCAAGTGAAAAAGCTCTTTTTCAAGCAAGTACAGCTGTCCGAAAGAGAGTAGCTGGCAGGCTTTGTGATGGTAGTTGTGACTGTTGCATTCTTATATATCACTTTAGGACTTTTTGGTTAAAAGAAATCACAGTGATTTTATTGAAGAAAGGTAGCATCCTGAAGAGAATAGATAACTACCAGTATCTGATTTAGATGAAAATTAATGTAAATATTTAAAAGCAGAAACAGTTCTCTTTTAGAAATGGTCATGAGAAGCAGCTAGATCTTACTAACTAGTAGCAAGTAACATGCACATTTACTGCAGGATTTAATAAGGAATCTTTCAGAAGATGACAAGTTATTTTGAATAGCGAATATTTGGAGATCAAGCTTTAAAAGCTGAGGCTGATAAAGACAAAGAGCTTAACTAAGTCCTGAGGGGGCTATTTGCAAAGGAGGAAAGCTTTAGTCTGCATTTATGTTATTCTGGTGCCTATTTCTCTTAAGCTTTGTTATTAACTTTGTTTTTCTGATTTGAATTTTTAGATACCTAGGGCTTATGTTGAGCAACCCAACATAAGAGTCTGCTGTTTTGTTCGTATTATCGTGCAGAATTGATTCACTTTACAAATTGTAAATTATTCTGCTTTCTATAGTTGTTTGGTAGGTGGTGAGGTTGTTGGGCAAAAAAGAAAAAACAATGTGCAGCTGGCATGATTGCATTTAAGTTTTATCTTTCTTATTTAATAATTCTGCCAAATCACATGCAAAGCACAGGTAAAGAAAAAGGTGTAGGGTTGGGCAGAAGCTAGACTCTGACCTTYTTTTCTACCGCCTTTGGCTGGGATTAATTCTGAGATGAGAGTGTTAACCAATTTTTCTGTGCGAGTTCAACAACAATCACACTGTGAAAACATACTACGCTTTTTTGGGCTGTCTTGTAAAACTGGAGTGTGCAAATTCATTCTGTAACTACAGAAAAATTCTTCTATGTGAGACTATCAACGTGACAGAATTTATGTACAGTCAAGAAAGTTAAATTGGCCAAAATTTGACTGTATAGCTCATAGCAAATACTGTTATCTGAATAGGAGTAAACCTGATAATTTAGTAAGAAATGGGAAGTAAACAAAACTATTACAACAGCTATTTATGTGTTTGTTGAGGATTTCACAACTGGGACCAATACTAGAATGGCAGTTYCTCGTTGGTGGAAAGAAGAGACCGTGTTTGTGCTTGGATTTCATGGCGTTACCCCATGCCATTCACTTTAACGGATACCGCTGATGAAATCCARGGAGTTTTTTCTAATGACCTTTACAGTTCATCTTTGAAAACAAGATATTGTAGTAACTTCAGTAACATTGCCAGCAAGATCCCAGTTCCTGTTCTTCTTGGCGTGTCTTTGAACTATTTAGTTGAAGGTTATGAGTAGTTTTCCTCTCGGCCGGCTGGGCRCAAGTGTGATGGATACCGTCAGCCGTGCCGCCTGTCCCGGGGCTCCCCAAATCCCAGCATCGCGCCGACACGCCGCAGACGGGCTCTCCAGGAGAAGCCGGCAGGTGCTGGAGCTTGCAGGCCCGTCCTCACCGAGCCGGGACGGTGTAAAAATCCCTATTGAGAGGAGAAACACTGTTCCAAGATGGAGCAATATAGCCAAATTCCACGAAGAGAGTGTATATCATTTATGTGCTGTCCAAACACAATGAGTACTGTATAACCTCTTTTCTGCGCTCTGCTTATGCACGCGCTGTATAATCCAAGCACACAAATTTGGCACGGAGTTTGTACCACTCAGCAAAATACACACCAGCAACGCATGCTAGTGAGAGCCCGTACAAAGGAGTCATTATTTTTACAAGTAATTAAACTACACTTCACAAAATAAATGAATGCAGTGTGTTTGGTGATGCATTATCCTTGGGGGGATTTTATTGTTCGCTTACTTGCTAATTTGCAGGACCGTGCGTTTTACAACGATTCTCCCGGTCATCGTTGGGAAGGGGTGAAGATTTGCTGTAATTAGGATACAATCATTAAAAAGTAGACACAAAAACTTCTCCGATGTTGCAGTTTTGCCTGGGTTCAGCTGTAAGGCAGTCTGATTCAGCTGCAGTGTAAATATTTTTCTAAAAAACTAATTACACTGGTGACATTTTGAATTTGTGTTTATCAGATGAGCTTTCCTTTTTCAGCTGCGGCAAAGTCCTCCGTTAAAAAAAGAAAGATGCTGTTAGATTTAAATTTTGCAACCCTTAAAATATTCTTTTCTGTAGCATTGAGCTTGTGAACTGGCTTTTGCATCCTCTCTGACAAGAAAGATTTCTTTTGAGACTGAAATGGAGATCTGCAATAGAGCACACGCAGGTTGCCCAAGACGGAGAGAGATGATAGCAGTGTTTATTCAGCAGTTATATAGCATTCCTGAGGGTACTTGCTTTATCTTCTAAGTTAAAACTGCRCAGTAAACACTGTCTTGCAGTGTAAATGGAATAGGACATTGCATGAAGGATGGCATTTTTTTAAAAAAAAAGCCTGAATAAGGATTTTCTCCCTTGTTCTTGCCTGCTAACTAGCTTGTTTGGTTAAAAGTAGTTTTTAAATACACTGATCTGATTTTAAAAAGCTCTGGAAAATAGGTAGGTTGCCTAGCCCGCTCCGAGTTTCAGCAATTCCCGAGTGCGATAGGAGTGAATCRCGGAGCCAGGGGTCCTCCGCCGAAGCCTGTTGCTTCCTTGCGTTTAAACTGGGCAACGTTAGCTGCAGGCCGTTGGCAGAGCTCATCTGCTACGCTCGTTAGAGAAGAGGGGGCTCCGAAGAGGCAGGGTGAAACGGGGGGTAACGCGCTCCTTGCGAGCAGCTTGGCCTCTCTAACAGGACAGCTGCGTTTTGCAGTAGTTGATGTTTGCAAATGCAGTTCAGCGTAGTAATATAATCTGCCTGCCAGCTCCATGTTCTCCGATGCTTTGWAAAGCAGGCAAGTAAAATGGCTCCAAGAAATAGCTAGTGTTCCCAATTTCAGAGAAGTGGAAGCGCTCTTCTGTAAAGCATACAAATTCCGGTTTTATAATCTGATTGCACTTTTGCAAAATAAAGATTTGTTTAATAACTCCAGAGTATAAATTTTCTTCCGTGAAGCTACATGCTTTCAGTCTCTCCACAGCCAAGAATGATTTATGCCCCCTCAAAAAAAGGAAGTGAGAGAAACGTGAAGTCCGTAAGAACGACTCCTGCATTTTCCAGTCCCTGCAAAGGAGAAGATTCAGAACTGCATCAGTCTCCGGCTTGTTCACTCTGATTTTAATCTTGCTTTTGTTACTTTCTCCACTGGTTTATTACTAAGGAGCTCTTCTGTGCAGCTCTGGGGTTGCTTTTCCTTAAAATATTGTAGTAGCAGCCGGGCAGCTCGGTGTTTGAAACCGTAAGTCAGTATGAGCGTGTATTTCCCAGATTAAACTGACCCAGATTTAATTAACACATATGAGAAATAACTCAATGGTAACACAAGTGTTTTATGAACATTTTGCAATATGTGATTATCGCTTGCTGTTGTTCTGATCGTACATAAGTAGCTGGTGAAGTCTGTGTTGTAAGCTCCATAGTGCCTCTAAACCGAGGAGTTCTTTTCAGTAACATTGCAAGTAAATTTTCCTGCTTTTTAGAGCCAGAGCTGCAGAAAGATTTGCCTGGTGTCTTGTTTCTTTACACACCAGTGTAGCAAGTCCTTTAAGCACGTGTTTGGTTTCAAAAATGTGCGGTTTATTGACAGCAGAGGAATTAATGTGATACTGAAATCAGGCATTTCTTAGAGAGCTCTGCCAAGTTGGAACAAAAGTTAAGATGGGCATTTTTMATTTAATTTTAGTATTTGGTAGCTCTATTAAATCCAGCCTTTGCATAGGAGAAATGCTGTCTGTAGTGTAGATGTATTCCAAAATCACTAGTTTCCTAATGTTAGAAATGTGGCCAACYGTTACGACCTCAGTGCCGATTTTCAGCAGCTCTAGGTAAACAGGGTGCTTTTACCTCTGACGATGTATAGGCTGAAGGACCTTTCTCTAATGAAGCTAACGAGAGGGGACCCAAAAAGCAGATACACGTTTTGAAAGGGAGCTATTCAGCTCTAGAAGGATGGGAAACTACTAGTGATCCATCAAAATCTGGKTTTTTTGCTGTGATTTACTGAATTTTAAGGTTGTTATTGGAAAACTAAAGATGCTGAGATGCCATGGGGTTCTTCTGGCCACAGGAGTACAGAGCAGAGTGGAGCTGGGGTTGGGGCTATCAGGTGTGGCATGATGGAGCAGGAGAAGTTTGTGTTTCTCTCTTTCCATCTACTCACCTACTACGTGCTCCAGCTTTTACTGTTCTCTCAGCGTGTTCCCATACCTCTATTAAGACTCTTGCTTTCTTTTGTTGGCTCCCTCTTCCCCTTTGTTTTGTGCATTTCCACCTCTAAATGCAGAAAAGGTGCAAGTCCATATAGTAGAAACAACCTTTTCCTTTCTGGAATATCCCCAGATGTCCAGAAATCAGTCGGAGATCCTRGGAGATAATGTTCACATAAACAGGCCTTTGAGGAGGAAAAAGAAGAGTTTTGAGAAGATTTGGTRAGATATGTAAAGCAAATTATTCCCCCAGCACAGCAGCAGTCCTGATCCTGAGGTTACCCAAAAGGTTATAGAGCCTTAAGCCCTTGACTGCCTTGCATAGTTGGTAAATGCGAAGGGAAGGAAGGAAGGTGCAAGGATGTAGCTGCCAAATCATCTGAGGTACAGAAAAGCCAGGCGGATCTGTGCCTTAGGATAGACCACTTCCATTTCAGGAGATGTTTTGGATAAAGTGAAGGAGTGATTTCCAAGAGCTGCTGTTTTGCTGGCCTCGGGCACCAGTTTGCTGGATACCCAGTTAAGATACTCTCTTGCATTTTAGCATTTGGAGCGGATCTGTTAGAAGTGCTTGTGTTTGTGGTGGAGGTTAAAGTTTGAACGAAGATTTTGTAAGCTGTTGCATTGGAGGCAGTCAAAGCAGTAGGCGTTGTCTTGGCGTGGTGTTGATGAGCCTGTGGCCACGCTCGCTTGCAGCGTGCCGAGATGTTCTGCACAGGCGAGTCTTGCTCCTGTRTCGCTCGTCTTGATCAAAGACACCTTTTTAGCTATAAATAAAACATTGCATGACGAAGTAGTCTCKCTGACTGTGCTGCTCTGTTTAAAATGCAATAAATTGTGTCTGCTTGCACTCTGAGAGTRTTTAGCGGATTCACCTTAAATTTCTTTCCTTTACTGGTTGGAATCGTAGCTGATGTCAAGTTCTATTGGACTTAYGGATCCATACTTCAACAAGTGCATCTTTCCTGTTAGATAAGACTATACAGATTAAACAAATGAACAAATTAAATGCACAAAGAGTGCCATTAATAATAGACAGTTATTCCTATGGAATGCATATCATAGAGTTTAGCTAATATATTTCTTGACAGTTTGTAGTTGTATTTTTTCAATGTCTCACCAACAGTGAGGCCTGAAACATGCTTGGATTTAAGAGCTGCAGACCCTTTGTGKTAGGAAATATATTCTGATTTGCTAAGATAACTGGACATGTTCTTGTAGGATGTGAGCCTGCAAACATCTGTTGAAAGAAAAAGCTAGATGTGTATGAATTAATATTGTACAGTATGTCGATCAGTGGTCTAAGCATAAAACATTTTGCATCTGGTTGTTAAATATGCAATCTGATATTGGAGTAKAGGTTATAAAGCCCTGAATTGAGTACAGTGTCCTAACCCATTTCAGTTAGTGTCCGTGTGAAGAACTGTAAAGGGTTAGTCATCTTGGCTACGTCATCTGAACTTTAACTCTTTCCTTCAATATCGGAAGCATTCAAATTAGTCAGTGGTCTCTCAAGTTTTCTTGTATAAAAAACATTTCTTTATTGTTATTTTCCTGGTCTTTCTTGGGGCTTATGAAACACTTGGAAACACCTGAAATGTGAATACTCATTGCTAAATCACTTTCAAATGAATGAAATGTGGATTTGTTTTAACCCATTATAGCATGTACTAGCTGCATGCGTTTCCTGAGTCTCATATATAATGGTTATAAATGRTTACAAAAATTAGGGGAAGCAAGGAAGTGCATTAGCATTTTCAGTGATAGTATCACAAAAGACTGAAGTTGTTGGTGAAAAGTTGACCATAAGCATGTAAAGCCTRCGATACTGCAGCATGTCTGCAGATAGCATTGATGTTTTGGTTCGCCAAATTTCTAAGAAACTTTTTCCGTTTCCTTTGCACTGGTTTTAAATTGTTCCGTGTAGAAGACAATAAGAGGGTACACACGATCAAACTAGATACACAGAGTTCTCTTGAGAGTAAAAGCATTGCCACGAAATATTAATTGTGCTTAGTAATTACCAGTTGTTACCATTAAAAGTAGCTGTTTATTGATAGTAGCTGTGCAGTTATCTTTGCAGAAYGGGGAGATGCTGAATTTCATATGCAACTGTGTGTTAAGTTTAGGAAAGTGGGATTTTTTTTTTTTTTTTTGAGATGCTTGCCTGGAGTCTTGATCTGAGAGTTTGATGACTGCGTCAGATCTGGGTGCTGAATTTTCCTAGTAAGGGACTGTTGGCTTTATTTAAATTGTCTGCTTTATGAATGTGTTGTGCAATAGCCACCAGATCCAACTTCCTGTCCCAGTAGGCGCTGTTCCTTGTTTATCCCAGCTTACACTCAGTGAGTCTGATCTAGTATTTTCAGCATGATATTCTAATAACAATAATAAATCAAATTTTGAATAGGAATGTAAGATTGAAATTCAATTTAGTTTTTATTTGGCTTATAGATAAGAGTACCTAAATTCTAGAATTTCATAGCTTTTTGCTACAAATATAATAGTAGCCGCTTTGTTAAAAAAAAAAAAAAAAAAANAGATTTTATTTTTCACATGAATCTAGGAGCTGGTGCTTTCAGAATAAACCGGGGCTATTGTCAGGCTTACAGTAAGATCATAAGAGCTGGCAACACTACAAAGTTTGTTTTGCTTGAGCCAAAGTCCAGCTCAGAAATCTGGAGGGGATATCCCCAGGAAATAACACCTTGAGTTCCCACACAGTCGTCCCTACTTGCTTGTGAGATTGTTGGATAAATCTTTTCTAACGCGAGGTTCTGTTTAACCCAGCAAGGCTTTTCTCTGGCTGTGCTTCTGATCTCTTTCCCCCTCTTCCTCTCCCCTCTATTTAAAATCTGTTATCTCTACTCTGGAAACCAGTTGTGTCAGGAAGACTGGCACAGCCAGATTTCAAACCCTTGTAACTGACTGCGGGTTCTGAAACTTGAAAACGGGCACATCTTTTTGTTCCAGCCATAGCTTTTTTTTTTCTTGTCCTCCCTCTGTCACTTATCTTCTCTCTTTTTAAAAATATCTTGCTTCTGCAGGAAGCTCTGAGACATGCTGTGTAGTTGCAGACTTTCCTCTACCTCTTTCCGCCTCTGGTTGTTGGCCCGGAGCCATCCTCACTGCGCTGCCACAAGAAAAGACGAGGTTTAACACACAAGTACAGTACGGCTCCTCCTTTACCGGGGACGAATCGACTTTGGCACTTCTTGGAGTTTTACAAAATAGTCTACATTGTGGTGTTTTTTTGCGTCAAATGTGTAGTAGCTGGTTGCGGTTTGAGCATTCTGAGTAGTTTCCGGGCCGGGTAGGACATGGCCTGATAGTGCTTGGAGGTGGTGATGATTTCAGGTGCTTGCTTCTCCTCTTGCTCCGTTTGASTTGGCAACCTTCTCTGAGACGAGTTCCCACTGCTGCAGGGTGTGTTGGTAAGTTTTGCCTTTCTCCATGCAAACACTGTCCTTTCCCAGAGCCAGTAATTTCCTTTTCCTTCCTTTCCTTTGCTTGCCTCTATCTGATAGAAAATTGGAGCAAATGAATCAGGGACCGAGGCTGGAGCACCCGTTCCAGGGTTTTCAGCGGGGCGCGCTCAGCGCCGCGCGGTCCTGACAAGGGTGGAGACGCGATGGTGAACGTTGCAAGCTGTGAACTTCATTGGTCAGCCCTTGCTTTTCTAACCGAGCAAGGTGTTTTCTTCTGCAAAAGTTTGACTCAGAGATGATACCAATGAAACTTTCTGTTCATTGGTATCCTCTCAATGTTTCTGTGGGAAGCTGTTGAAAAAGGGAGAATGAGAAAGAATTGACCTAAGATGGTTAAACCTTGTAAGACAAATTCCTCTCATTGCTGGTAATCTCTCTTCACAACTGCAGTYCAGATTTTTGTGCTGGATGGAAACAGATTTTTAGATTTCTAGAATGGTAGAGTTTTTATATACGTTTTTATTAATAATTCTTGAGTAAATATTTGCATTTTTGTTTTTGGCTTCTGCTTAACCAGTTTGAACATGCACTTGTATGAAATTACAGCTACCACTGAAATCGCTAATCTGTACAAAATAACTGTCCTTCAYAATCAGTGAAAATGCATATGTGTAAAGCTTTTTTCCTGGAAGAAAATGTACTTTTGTCATCTTTCAATAAAAGCCAGGGCTTGCATGTGAGATATGCTAGAGAGACATACAAGGTGAAGCTCAATGTACAAAAACAAATTAACAAGAGCGTATTCTCGTATAATCTATTTGCTCATGAATGTGATTGAACAACAGAATTACCAGTGTGCAGACAAGTTAATGCTTGTGAGTACCCATTTGTCTTCTCTGTTGAATCCGTCCATCCCTGGATGCATCAATATATGAAAGGGATGATTTGAAGGAGTTGATGGACTGGGACATCCACTACCACGTTGCTTAGATATATGCAACATAGGTGACTGCTGCTTAAAAAAAAATAATAAATAAAAAAAAATAAAAATAAAAAAGGAGAGAGAGAGCTCTGAGTTGCTCTGTAGTTGGATGGATTTGAGAGTTTAAATCCTTTAACAGAGCTTTGCAATTTGTGTATTAAAAGAAATTGGTTTCTTTTTATGCGGAAGTGCTCACTTGGTCAGTCTGGCCTGTGTGAAGGTGAGGGTAGCAAACGGCGGTAGCAGCAGTCASCATAGGTGTTCTCCTGGTGTTTCAGGGGACTGTGCCTGCGTATAATCTGYCTCCAGATTTTGAGGCTTTTGAAGTCATTGAGGTCCTTTAGGTCCTGGGTTCTGCAGGCTGTTTTGTGGGTGCCTATCTGGAGATGTCGTAAGTATACTTGAAGCTGATGAGAAAATGGAAGAAGGCTGTTGTGCTCAGTTCTTTAATCTTGGTGCTTGGTGTTGTCCTCATGAATTGGTGAGTATTTGTGATGACTGCTGCTTTGTATTCTGCAAGTGGCCCTGAGTGCAGCAGTTTCTCATATATGACAGCTGAAAAGAAAAATACCCTAGACAGAAATGCCTGTGTTTCCTTGATAAAAGAAGGCCATTTATTTAGTCACTTTACAGTTGCAGTGGCTCAGTTGACWTCAGTGCCTGAATGATTGAATTTATACTAATCATCAAAGAAACTGTACACTTCCTTCTGTTTCTCTATAGAAATATTGATTCTGTCTCAATTGAGAGTAATTCTATTGAAGTCAATTGAGTTACATCGTGATGAATGGGAGAAGATGTAGGTCCACTTTGTCTGAATTTGCTTTGTGTGTGCTGCAGATTTAACCCCAAATGAGTCACACGATGAGGAGGAATACTCTACTAGGGCAGAGTGGCAGCAGCCTCTGCCACCGCTGTTGTCTGCACAGTTTTCTCTCTCTGACAGTTACTCCACCCTCCTGCGTATTGCTATTGCCTGTTTTGATATCTTCTGATCATTGCTACTTTGCTTTCTGATCTTTCTAAATTGCATAGGTTCCCGTAGAGGTATCCTTGTGGTTTGCCTGAGCCGTGCTGGAGGCTTGCCTTTTAGAAAGGGTTGCAGCTTATAACGTAAGAACCCAAGACGGCAAAGACGCCTAAAGCGGTCTGTGATTTTGCTTGACTGATTGTATATGCTTCCTGTATACATACTTTTCCGAATATCCTTAATCATTTGCATACAATCACAGCTCCATCCCAGGCCCTTGTAGGGTAATCTGTGGCTGTGCTGAAATGGGAGACTTSAGGAAGCCTGTTGTGACTCAGGGCTCATCTTCACGAAGGGGAAGGGGCACRTTCCTAGGTCAGGCTCTCTCTGATGGAAACAGCCCTGGTGAAAGGCGGACAAGGACTTCTGCATTTCTCCTGCACACACAGGTCGGCGTGAACTCCAGTTCCCTTAACTTTWTCTGAACCTGTATGAAAAGTAGCAACTGCTTCGTCTTTGCAAGACAAACCATTTTGAAAGCCATTTCTGCCACCTCCTCAATGCCAGAGGTCTCCTCTGGGAGATAGGGGTGCTGCATGAGCCAGGCTGTCTTTTGATGACTAAAACAGGTTTTTTTATTTCCCGAAACAACTCTGATTCGGAATGAAATCTGTAAACCTGAAGCTTTAGATGAACAACTTGATAAGAAAAATGTTCCCTTAACCCCTTGTAGTGACAACACAGGCTCTGCAAAGCTTGGTGACACTAACCACAGGAACAGAATTACTGCCTGGAGCTGCAAGTTTATGCAAAATCAGGGTTTAACATTTGAATAAAGCTGACTGAATAGAAATTTCTATTGAATAGAAGTAACTGCTGAGTTATTTTTTCATTCTGATCTCCAACAGCACCCCTTTTCTTTACTTTAGTTTGTAAACCAAAGATTTTCTTTGATYGGTGTAAAGAAAACCAGTGGTGCTGCTGCAGAAGGACAGCAGTCTCACAGTAGCGAGAATATCCTGCTTAAGGCTGTCAGTACAGAAGCAGTTTTGCAGGATAAGCAAAATTAATTTCAGAAGTGACAAAAATTGCTACTATTTAATAACTACTGGGTGTGTGCTTTCTGARACAACGTTCTAGTTTCAATGTGGAAGTTGTAGCAGCTTCATTGTGAAAACCATCATTCCTTCTAGCTTGTTGTGCAGTCTCTGTTTTAGGTATCCGTTGTTCCACAACAGTTGCTTTGGCAATCTTCATCTGCAATCAACTCAATTTAAAAAGCAGCTGTCTTGCCCTTTTTTTGCTAGTTTTTCATATATTCTTACAGTCTAGGGTAAAAAAAAAAAAAAACTAGAACTTTCCTGCTTGAGGCTGTGTAAAGCTTGGAAGGACCACGTCAAGTGGAGCTTGTGACTGGTTTAGCTCTGAAACAAATTCATTTTCAAGGCTGAGATGCATCCGTGTGCGTTTGTCTGGCCCTGGAGCCGGCGCTCTGCTTTGCGTGGGCCATTGATTAGATGACTGTCCAGAGTGAAGAACCGCGTGTGTCCTGCAATGCAGCACTGCAGATTAACCTGGCTGTGTTTTATTTCAGAGAGGAAGCTAGAGAGCCGGACTCCTGGAGCACTCTGTCTCACACGGTGCACTCAGGGGACTGCTGCGTGAAACACCACCGAGGGCTGGATGTCTACGTGCTGACAGTCAAAACCAGGGACGGGGGAAAGGCCAGCTTGGAGGATGACATACAGCAGCTTCAGAAACACATGCGGAGCCACCGACACATGGTAAGGAAAAGGAGCGGATGATTAAATRGAAACGTAACTGGGGTGTTTGCTGCTGGCTTTCGGAGCAGACTGGTGTCTGATAAGGACTTCCCACGTAGGCACTATTCAGGGGTGTATTTATAAGTGAGTCTAGGCTTTTTCTCTGGATGTCATTATCAAATATCCAGGCAGACGTGTGCCTGTTTTCTTCTTGTTTGGGGACAAGAAAGGATCTGGTGAAGCTACATTAGGAAGCAAATTTTCTCTCTGGGCTCTGGCAGCAAAAGCCAAGCGAGCTCTGTGCCAGAGCACAGAGCGAAACCTGTCTGTTGCTCCCAGCTCCTGCCGTGTCCCCGAGGCCAGCACCCGCTTAGCAGAGGGTCGTGTCAGAAGGGCAGAGAAACCTTCCTGGAGGCACGCTGTCCCTCTGGGACAGCCAGGAGGCGAAAGCCATGGGATTTAAGTAATGCTGCTCTGGGATTTTTTTTGTTCCTTTCTTTAGAAAAGAGGAGGATTGTGGTCTATAGGCAGTAGGCTGGGAGCAAGTTTGGGGGTATCAGCCACTCTGGCCTTTCTCTGAATGTAAGATGTTAATTACTGCGGATCTCAGCAGAAACTGGTGGCATGAGTGGCAAACCAGAGCCAACCATGAAGTCCCCTTACCGCGCTTCTCCTTTCCATAAAACAACACTAAAAAAATGGTCCGCGTAACAAACTCGTTTCTTGTTTCCTAGTGTGAATGCCAGATGGGCCCATTTTGTCTGACAATGAAATCAGAAAAGGCTATGTTTAGATTTTTTTTTTCTTCCCAGCACTGTTTCACTTCACATCTAATCTGATTTGAATTTGGAAAGCAGCCCTGTGATTATTTCATTTAGGTTCATTTAGGGTCAGTTAAAAGCCAGTTGACTTCCTGTGGAGAAGGCTCTATTTTTCAGGCTCTCGGTGGAGTGACTTCACCGTGAGGATGTCGGGGCTCCCGTCACCCCTCCTTTTGCCTGTTGCCGAACAAGTGTCACTTTTGTCTGTGTCTGCCTGCGCTGGCTGGCAACCTGTCAAGCAGTCTCCATGCTGGGCCGCGGGG
>NW_028186401.1:4639854-4641555 GCF_003343005.1 Rhea americana
AAAAAAAAAAAAAAAAAAAAAAAAAAAAAAAAAAGCGTCTGGCCATTGCATTGCTGTGCCGGAGGGAGAGATCAGCTTTGCAAGGCAGCACTGCCTTCCTCCCAGTTGCTCGCCGTGGCTCACCTGTGCTGGACCACCTCGTAAAACTGGATGTGCACGGTGCTGGCAGCATGCATGGCTAAGGAGGAGATGGGCAGCGGGATGGTTTTAAATAGGACGGTCATCACAAACACCAGAAGTGCATTTAGTGGTCTGTGATTCAGTGGCAGTGGCCATAGTTTGCAAACCTCAGCATGTGGAAAGAATAGTTAAAGCAGTATCTTTAAAGCAGCCGTCGTAATTTTTATATGCAACAGTCGGAAGTCCCTTGTGGTGCATGAGTTAAAATATCGATGTTTTGTGAGTCAGAGAGAAAAGCAGTGTTTAATTGGGCATTTCTGGTATGAAATTTCATTTCTCTGAGAACTTTCAGAGGCTTAAACAAAAGTTGGTGCAACCTGCTTAAGTTAAACTAGTAAGTTCTGTGTATTGTTTGAATATGTCTATAAATAAATGCAAAATAGAAATAGTTTGAAGTATATCATTACAGCATTAATATTGTGTTTCTGGTGATTCCTAGGAACTGCTCACCTATTGAATGAGAAACCAGTGTGATCTCAGAAAGCTTGCAATGTAAAACCCTGAGCCACAGTTTCATTGTATTAACCCAACTGAAAAACTTGGGGGACCCTTGGCAGAACAGATACACTGGAACAAAAATGCAGATTAGACAGGAATTGAGTACATTGCTACTGCTCTGCAATATTGTGCATATTAATTTTAATAATATGCCATTCTTTTCAAATTTTTCTTTCCACTTACTTCCTAAGTTCCAGATTTTTAATTACGTATGCCTTTCCTAGCAACAGATTAGATCATCAGTGCTAGAACGAGGAGACAAGTGACTTTGTTAGGGCAGCTTGGACAGAGCCGGTCATCATCAGCCAATTCCAATGTTTGAAGAAGAATTTCCGTCAGTGCAGCAAAACTGTGGAGTGCAATTGGGCAAAGATCTGGATTTACTCTTGAGCAGTATTTGCTGAAGCTCTTTGGAACTAGACTGTTACATATTTGCATTGTTTGGTAGATTGAATTGTCCTGTTTACTGAGCTTGAGTTTAAGTGCGCTCGTGAAATATGATTGCAGCAGCCAGAAGGGGAATTACAAAGATGACAGAACCAAAACTCTTCTCGGTAGTAGCACTTGGTCTAGTAAGGGGGCTACAGGCACAAATTTCAGCTCGGGATGGGGGATTGGATTAATTAAGAAGGTGATGCAGTGCTGGAACAGATTACCCAGAGAATGGTGGAAACTCCATCATTAGAGATTTTCAGGACTTAACAAGGCAGAGTCAGGACTGACCTGATCTAGTGCTGGCAGTGGTCCACCTTCRCACAGGAGGTTGGACTAGATGACCACTGAATGCTTATTCGAACCAACATTTCTGTCATTCTGATAATTTCAGTATCATCGCGTAACAAGACCAAAAGTTACACTTAGCACTACTGTACGTTTGTAACTCTGTCTGAAGTGGCTATGCACACCAGGATGGCAAGAGATGCATTAAATATGCTTTTTGCATTTTTTGGTATAGATTTTGTACACAGCTGTTACACTGTAAGTGTGTGACAGAGCGAAACAATCAGTCGTAATTTTCTTTTT
>NW_028186401.1:4641615-4669681 GCF_003343005.1 Rhea americana
TTTTTTTGTCTTGTTACAGATTTTAATGAAGCACACAGAGTCTACACTGAAAGATTCTGGGAATAGCTGCGGTAGAGGAACAGAGCCAGGTGGTCACCCAGCCAGTACCTCTCAGAGCCGAAAAGAAATGGCAAGAGAAGGAGGGAAGGAAAGTCTATCTGATCTTGTTCACCTTGACAGCAGGCAGCTCTTGAACCAAACCTGCCAGGAGGACAAGTGCAACAGTGAGAGTTTGGGAGCAGTCAATGATGCACCAAATGACTTAGAGAGCTTGGGGGATGCAAAGAGCCCAGAATGCTCTTGTGAAAGTAAAAATACAGCGACRCTGAGTGAAAAGGAAGAGGAGGAGCCAACCACTGTTGCAGACTCTGGGACTGTATCAGACAAAAACGACAGCACGCTCAGCCCGTGTGTGGTTGTAAATGGTGCTGTAAGTCTTCCATCCTGTGGAAATACAAATGAGGAAGCTGGAATGACATCTGCTGGAGTTGTTTTGGATCCCACCAGCTTGCGCAGTAAAGATAATACCCATCAGGAAGTGCAAGTTGCTGAAGAGCGTGCAGTTGGAAGTGCTGTTACGGTGGCTGAAACTACGGGCAAAACCCCAGCTTCCCTGGTGGCTGTGGATGTGGCTATGGGCCAAACTGAATGCAGRAACTGTACAGGGACGGCTGATAGGGCTCCAGGCCCGCAGCAGGTAGAGGATGGGTTGGCTGAGAACAGTGAAATGAGGACTGGAAATGTAAAAGAGCAATCACCAGCTAAGGAGGAGTCAGCCAACGCTGCTCAGCCTTTGCTCAGTGATTTTAATGGCACTGAGGAGGATGCGACTGTGCAAGTGATGTCAGCATGCGACAGTACCAATGCAGATGTTGACATTCATGATCTCTCTACTGACCTTTGCAAGAGCAGTGATAATAGAGAGACCAGAGCAGACTTCTGCGCTGATCAGGTAAACAACAGCTTCTTAGAAAGCCAAGGCGATCCYCTTGTCAAGGAGAGGCAGGACGTCACTACAAACACTGCGACAGTGTTGYCAGCAGTGAGTGATGTGAAGACTCCAGCATATGCCCCAAAACATGATCCTGTTTTGAAAATCCACGACAGCAGTAAGAATGGGGAGCAAGAAGTGCAGGTAGAAGGCGACAGCATGAATGCAGAATCTAGCTCACTGTGCCCAGGAGGCAGTGTGGAAACTGATGGTCCTAATGCTAACTCTGAAAATGAAGAAGTTGATGGAGCTGATCAAAGCAATGCAGAACCTGTCAGGTTTTCCTTGCCAGATTTTCCTTTGCAGCAAAGCAGTAAGATTAATGAATTTGCAGCCGAAGCAATGGATGGCCAGGGAGACCTTAAAGAGAAGGCAGTAGGAAGTGATACYAGCAGCAGTGGAGACAGAGGAAGCTCCGATTCTGCAAACGGAGGCCAGGAAGTTGCTCGCTGTTGCCCTTCTGTCGATGAAACTGGTGTTAAAGATGAAATGAGTGACAGCGCAAAATCAGACATTGCTCAAGAGAGCAAGCATGAGCCTGGATCGCTCCCTCCGGAGGATGTGAGCATGCGCCTGCCAGAAAAAGAGCCGCCACAGGACGAAGCAGAGGGAGCAGAAAGCAGTGCCGAGCAGGAGGGGCTCAGCAAGGAGGCSAAGTCGCTCCTTCCTCTACCTGAGGGACAAGGACCAGCTGGTAGTCAGGAGGGAGCTGCTGCAGTGGCACCTCCCAGGCAGGAGGCAGCTCTGCAAGGTAATGACCCTGAATTGCGTCCGAGTGCCAAGGGCGCGGGCTGCGTGCAGGATAATTTGATAGGCACACCCTCCGCAGTTCCTAATGAAGACTCCAAACAAAACCAGGAAGCGGCAGCAGACTCGGCAGGGCTGCCGGAGCATGGCAAAGCCGCCGCGCGAGCAGCCTTGCCCGTAGATCATGCAGGAGAAGAGGGCTCTCAGGAGCAGAGGCTCTCCCAGCAGGCTGAAGGAGACAAGGCTGAGCCTCTCCGGGAGGCTTGTGGAAGCAGGGGGGAGAAGGTTTTGTCGGAGGAACTTGCCGCCGCTGTTGTGAAAGCTGCATGCAGCCGGCAGGTGCCTGCGGCAGAGGGCAGCACTGCGGACGCTGGGCGGAGGGAGAAGGTCCCCGGTGAGGAAGCATGTGAGACCGTGACAGTGGATGCAGAAGTCACCATGCAAGGCCCTGGCTCRGAAGACAAGTCGGCAGATGCGGTGGACAACCCTTGTCCCGATGCGGGACCGAAGCAAGAACGTGAGTCCAATCAAGAAGTCTCTCCACGCAGCGTCACCCCGGAGCTAAAGGACCCCTTGGAAATGGAGGCAGCAGCGGCTGCCTGCGAGGATAAGGAAGCGTTAAGGGTAGCAGCAATGAGCCCCATAGCGATGTATCCGGAAGAGCAGGAGGATACGGACAGCGTGCTTCCCAGAGCGGCCCTCCAGCCGATCGCCGAAGAGCCCACGTGCGACAGCGACTCCAGCGCCGACACCGTCTGCCTGGCCGGCGAGAGCGAGGCAGGTCCCGATGCGAAGGCGGCGCAGGGGGAGGGCTTGGCTCGGCCTGATGATCCCGAAGCGAAGCAAAGCCAAGCTGTATCGGAGTCAACCTTCTCGCAGGGTTCGTGCCACTTAAATGCTGTTGAGTCACCRGAGAATGTGGGAGTAAAGAGTTTGTTTTCGGCAGATGATGGCTTCTCTCTGGATAAAGTTCCTAAAATGGTAAAAAGTTTTGATGCGGTGGTTTTTGCATCGGAGACACCTTGTTCCACTGAATTACCAGAAAAAGTGGGGCTTGAGCYCCAGCCTGCGGTGGATACAGCAACCAGCCGTGATGGAGACGTGGATTTAAGTTCCCCGGCAAAGAGGAGAGACGTCAGCCCAGGAGCGCGAGGACCTGAGCCTGCTACAGGTATGAAAAATAAAATCAATTTTCTAAAGCATCATAGGTATGTGTGGTGTTTCATCAGCAAAAGAGAGGAAGTAACTGTAAGAGGCCTGTTTTATAGAGGAAGTGTAAGGCTTTTTTCTGAGAAAGAAGAAATCTGAAGTTAGATACTAAAAAATTCAGTTTAAATGCATGTTTTTTGGCTGGCACTGGAGGTAAGGAAAGGACATCATCACATTCAAATCTGCGCAGAAGAACTTCTAGCATGTAAATCCATTCTGGAGAAGGAACAAACGTGAAGGAGATATTTAGATTGTTGTATCTTCATGTAACCTGCTTTCCTTTGGGTGCTAGGGTTTATCTGCTTAGGGCTAATTTGAGCTTTTCCTTCAGTTTTGCCCTTTATTTTTGCTAACTTGCAGTCAGAGCGTATTAATATCGCTGTCTTAAAGTTACTTTTCTAGCCTGCTGAAACAGCTGTTAGCGTCCTTCTGAACTGTGCAGAGCCACTTTCTAATTGGTGGTATTAGGTCATTTAAAAAAGCGAGCGAGCCCTACCCCCACTCCCTTTTCCTGTCTGCAAAGCTTTTGTCCAGCAAAGCAGCAGCGTTTTTTCCAGTGCATTTAAGCAGCGCTGGCCCTCGGATGGTCGCTCGCGTTCGCCCTCCTTGCCGCAATCAGCTGCAGAGCGGGATCGGCGTGCACCTCGGCTGCACGGTGATGTCGGGGAGAGGCGGCTCTTTGGGGACAGCTTAGGCTTGGTGCTGGTGCAACATGATCTAATAGAAAACGTCGTCAGGTAACTCAAAAAAAAAAAAGAGAGAGAAAAAAGAAAGAAAAAAGAAAGAAAAAGAAAATGGGGGAGGGGGAACAAAGGGATAAACTGAGTGAAAAAGAAATGATATTCTCTCTTCAGCCTGGAATTAAATCATAGGTGGATTTGCTACTGAAACATGGAGCTAATCTGAGCTTTATATTCCACCTGTTCAGGCAGCTGTTAAATGTAAGCAGCTGGACTTTTTCAGTTGCCATTATTTGCTTTGCTATGAGAAAATTGTACAGAGCATCTTCTTCCTTTTTCACCACAGAGCAAACAAATGAGCAAAGGAGGTTCGAAAAGATTTTAAAAATCTGCTATGATTTAAATCGTGAAGTTCTAAAGTTGTAAAGATATTTCACGACTTCATGCTGGGAGCTTTTTCCTCCATCTGAATGCAGGATAGAGTCCTGGTGGATGATTTGTCCTGATATTTGATAACAGAATAACTGAGGGGGGCAGGGAAAAGGATTATTTGGGGTCACTGATGGCTCCAGCAAATAGTTTTTTGCCTTCAGTTCAGGACTTTTAAAAAGTTTGWTAGTCAGGAGACAATTAGTGAACATGCCGAACACTTTAAGTGTGGTTTAGAAAGCTGTTTTTAAAAGAAAGCTATTTTTGCAGGCTGACCGACTGACATTTCAATGGAAGGGGAGTGGCTGTAAGTCAATACCTGGGAGCCTGAATTTCTGCTGGGAGCGTCTTGCTTTTTGCCTGCCGCTCTGCGGGTTCAGGAGTTGCTGTGTCCCTGGTTGGATTCTTGGGACCATGATGTTATGTAGAGACATTTTTTGAGAGAAGGGACTAGGCAGTCCAATAAGCTAGTAACTAGAGTAGAGTAGAAGACCTTTCTTTTATTAAGGCATCATTCTGTGCTTGGGTTTTAGGATGGAGAAGAAGGTGATCCTTTTACAGATTTGAAAGGCATAAGGACTGAGTRTTAAAAGATCTTGGAATACAACAGTGTTCTCTCCGTAAGGAAGAACTGTTTATTTGCAATGTGATGCTGCACAAAGAATTATCTCAGCTAGAATATCTTCTCCTGAGGAACTGTAGCATTGGTCTAAGGCTTTATGTTATGGAAGTCCCCCCAAAATGTTCACTTAAAGCAAAGACAAGCTGTACTAGGAATCCAAGCTTGCTATTTGATGTATTTACAAAATTCACCTCCTATGGAGTGGAATCTGGAGCTTTGATATGGCAGCAATTCAAGACAGCAAGAAACTTGTTGCTTTTTGTTATTGCTGTGCGCATTCTTCATATCAATACCAGCTCGGCTTAGTGCAGCACACTTTGTATGCTGCTTCTGCAGCAGCCTTCAGCCCTTTGCACATGTTCTCCTTTTTGTTGCTGATTCAATGTTGGGGAGTTTTCCCTACAGTACAGGGTTTATTTACAGTATTTATTTTGTGGCTATGCAGGATTAGTTTCTGCTCAGTAGAATGAATCAAATCTTTTATGATAGACTACAATAAAGTCTTTCCAAAGGAAGGGTAGGTCATGAGACCATTTCTCAGAAACATGTGTGGTCGGAGGATTTTACTGTCCTGCTAAATTGTCAGAGATGTAATCAGCTGGTATTGCTGTTGCCTGTACTCCARATCATTGGGATCTTTAAATTTTTTAAAGTTACATTATGAAATTGCTCCTAAATATATCTCTGTTTATCTCATCACCTTTTATTACATTCAGCCTAACCCAAAAATAGAGACCTCAAACAGCTAATTGTCTTATCCTGATAAATATCTAATGAGTGTTCACCAAATTGAAGGAAGTTGAGGAGACAAGAAGATCCTACTTTTCGTAAGGCAGCTTCTCGTGTTGTTATAAGCTTTTGAGTCAGAACTACATTACATCTGAGTAATGGGGTCTTGAAGCACATTATTTTCAAGTCAGGCATGTGTCTACTATWCATTCAAAGCGAAGGAGTTAGGATAGGAAAGCACACCACAATAACCAGGCTGGGCAAGAAGAGAGGAAACAGCGTATGTGTGAGCAGTACAGCTGTGCTAACAAAATACCTACAAGCAGATGCAAATTTTTGACAGAAAGTGACTCTGGCAAGATTAGGTTATATGGTTGGGGTTAGCAATCTTAAGTTAACAAATACTGTGATCACTATTTGYGAGCTTTTCGTCTGGGAGAAGTTTCCCTAAGGACTCTTGTCAAAGGTTTCAGTTTTTAAAGACATTTATTGCCAGGTAGAAGTGTATCACTTATTTTGAATTTTAAAATCTTCACCTCATTCATATCAATAGCATTTTCCCTATGGCTGCATGGAAAAGCACTTACTGCAATTTTCATCAGCTTGTAGAGTAGCCGGATGAATCGATAACGAATGTCACTAACAGAACTACGTATGTGATAATGAACTTTGTTTCCCAAAGGCCTCTGTGATACTATTAAAATACWAGCTTATTGCTTGGGATTATGTGTTCCTAGTGGAATTTTGGAAAGAAATGGTTGAATTCTGTTGGCAAAATGCAAAAATTGTCCTCTTGGATTTCATCCTGAGGATGCTATCGAAGTCAAAACACAGATTTGCCTGTGTTAAGCGTCAGCACGCAATCAATGTGTTTCTGGTGTTTGAAACTCTTGATTTTTATCTAGCCTGACAATAAAATGAGGGTCTGATATTGCTAGGATTGAGATAAAGAAATGTTGACTGATGACCTTAAGAGGAGCAGTGTTCTTGACACTCTGTGCAGGACATCGCAATGGTACAAGCATTGGTCGCGTTATCTTTTCAAATCTAGTACAAGGGAGGGGAGCATAATTAGCATTTCTGCTTCTCACGTGGGGAAGCAGAGACTCTCGACTGCTTTAGTAACTTACTCACATRCACAGAGAAAATCTGCAGCAGAACCAGGAACGTTTTGATCATCTCCTGATGCCTAGCACTGTATTTTAGCAAATGATTTGTTCCTGCAGCTGTTACTCATTGTGGAGTATCTTCATATTGCTTGTTTCTCCGATCCTTGGTATGCCGATGGTTTTGGCTCAGAGTGTTCTGTGCTGTGGACCAGTTCTGAACAGTCATGTCATGCTTCTCCTTGTGAGACATGCCCCTGAGAAAGGGTAAGGCCTCCTTTCTTGGCCTTAACACGGAGGCATTTGCTGCAACCCTGAGCTGTAATGGCCTTCTTGTAATGGCCTTGATCRCTGCTTTGCCAACACGAGGTTCTCAGAAATTTGTATTGTTAATTCWGATTTCTGAGAATCTGCCATTTGTAACAAACTCACACATATAATTGAGACAAAATGATGACAATTTGACTTAATGATTTTGGATTAGCTTATCAATAGTACCAACTGCAAAACCAACTATCTTTAAAGCCTGAAGGACAACAGTAGACTCCAATGATAGTGGAAAAGTCTTGGTGATACTTGTTGCATAAATTTTTCTTGGAGGTAGAACGCTCTTCTTGCAAAATCATCTCTGTGTATGGGAAAACTCACTCACTACAAACATGCATCTTCCTTAAGATGGTTTTGTCATTCGTTCAGTGTTTAATTTTAGTAGAAATGAAAGAGCGAGTGTGATTAGGATGGGCTTTGAGCCATGGGTATAGGACTGACACAGGCCCCTGGGGAGAGGTAACGTTTGCTTTACTGGCTGCAAAGCAGTTTTTTATCCTGACACCAAAACATCTTTGCTTTACATTAATTCCTGATGTTCATAGGTGTCATGAGAGTCATTARCGCAGAAGAAAAAGAGTATTATGACTTTGACTTTTATACCAAGGAAAAGTAGACTGMAAGGAAACCCTACTGAATGGTGACCAGTGAAAGCTTTCACATCTTTGCTGGGCAGAGAGAGCAGCTGGGACATGACGTTTGTACCACCGCTGTGGTGACACCATCACAGGGGCATGAGGAAGAGGGAAAACAGTTGTAAACTCCCCGGAGAAGGGTTTGTCTTCCTAGTCCAGAGATCAAATCATCTTCCCTAGGGCAGTGCAGATGAGCTAATTTTTTGAAATTGGTGATACATTAAACACTTGAAATATCAATGGGGAAGACAAGTCTCRTTTCTTGTGTTGTCTTTAGGTTATGATAAGAAAAAAAAAAAGGGCAACACTTCTGATTCTGCAACTACACTAATGTGAGCCATGTAAGAAAAAAATGGGCAAATACCTGCAAATAAGCTCAGCTTCACCTAGAGCCTTTTAGGAGYTGTGCAGCCTTGCGTTTTGCCTGCGCTCACTGCTGTTTCATAGTTTCCTTCGGCCTCAGACACGATAGTTGTTAAAACAAATAACAAACAAGCAGTGAAGACGGGAATGAAACCAGATGTTGGAAGTAAAATGGACTTGTTGAAGGCTGAGGATTTTTTTTTTTTTTTTTTGAGACTGCTTTGAATAAACAGAAAAATATCAGCAGCACTGAAAGAAGTTTGTTTTAAATTGCCTCTACGAACCCTCTGTTTTTACAGGGAAGTTGGAAATGAAAACTGAAGATGAGGTGGATTTTATGAAAGATCACAAAGAGAGCGCAGGCTGTGGCGGAACCGTAAGTGTCATTTATATGTTGTTACCTTGGTTTTTTTCTGTGCTTTTTAAAGAGCTGTCAACAGTGCTATGGATAGCCACTTAAACTGCTGATTTCCCCTCTGTACTCTTTGCAAGGCTAAACTTAGTTTTTCATTGTGACTTTTTATTTTAGCCTCTTGAAAATAGCATGAACTTTTTTTTTTAGATCTTTCATTTTTAAAACACTCTGGCTTTAGCCATATTTAGGTTGTCTCAGTCTGTGCAGTGCAGTTTGACCCGACAGGTTCCTCCTGCRGCAGCCTTGTTCAAAGATGGGTAGGAAGAAGGTTATTTTTGCTCTTTGCTGCATCCCTGAGACCCAGCACTCGGGTAGAGGGATGCCCACTGAGCGTGCCGGCCGGGGCCAGCGCTGCACGGCGAGCTTCCGCTGTGTTCCCACCAAGATGCTTCATCCCTCCCCGGGCTTTGCCTGGTTGGAGAGTTTTTCCAAGCCGGGCCGCGCTGGGGTGCGCAGAGCAGAGCCCCAGCCTCTGCCCCCCGCAAGCATTGCTGTCTGCAAGCAAGGACGGTGCTTTCCCGGAGCAGAAACGCGCCGTGGAAGGACGTGCAGGAATCAGACAGGAGGGAAAACCCCACCTACCTGACACAGGCGACTCTAGAGAAAGGCTGTGCAAGAGATCTGAAATGCGTGGGCTCGGTTTTATGTTACCACTTCCCCTGGCCCCTGTGCCTTGCCATTTTTAAGGACTGTCTGCAATAACAAATAAGGGTGTTGGCTTGACGAGAATGTAACTTTGATTTAGGAACATGCATTTTACTTAATCAGGAGCTGGATTTGTCGGTCTTACCTTTCTTAGTTGGATTTGCATTTGCTCCTAGATGTTTTACATTGTTTCTTGCTCCTGAAAAAGATGATGTTTTGCAAATGCTAAATTGCTAGCAGCCTGTGTTGGTGCAGGTTGCCATTGAGCAGCTGTGTTTGTGCGTTAGCTTGCAATTACGAAGCTGTTAAAAAAGAAAATATTGTGGAGATGAGTTAACATCACAGGGTGGAGCACCAAAAACCTTGCTCATCCCACAGTAAAGCTCTTTAGGCAGCAGAGCAGTCCTGCCAAATCTTCTAATAAAATCAGGTTGATTTTGTTTTTAACAAGTTAAGGCTTAATTTCTGTAGCTGTTAGCTCAGTGAGTTAACCCAGGGAATAGAGYTAATAACTCTCCAAGCTAAAATTTGTCCTGATAAATAAGTCTTTCATATTGGAATGCTTGAGTATAAAAGTGCTAATTTTTTTTTACCCACCCTTTATTATAGATAATTTGTATGACTAATACTCAGATATCTAGTGGTAAAGGCAGACGTTTAGAAAATGCAGATAGGAGCCCTGCTTGTATTTTGTTTCAAGCAACTTTCTTCTCAAACAAGGGAAAAGGAGAAGGTATTGAACTTTGCTTCCAATTTGCATCTTTTACATGCATTTGGATTTTTTTTGCATGTATTTTCTTCTCTTCTTTCCTTTTCTACCCCCCACCCCCACCTCACCCAACACCTCTTCAGAAATCTGGCTTTTCTAGTGCAGGACTGGGAGTGTCGGGGGGAATGGAAAGTTTGCTGCAGGAGTGACAGGGTTTCCTGTTGCTAAGTTCAACAGAAACAAAATAACAACCGCACTATATTAAGGCCATTAAAAAAAAAAAAAACAGCCGAAGACTTATAAATAGAGCTTAATTCACACATGTAGGTTGAGTAGGGAGCCGGCCAGTGAAAGCAAACATGAACTGTGTCTCTGCTGCCTTGTCCTTTGTCTCCACTTTATTTCATGTTGACTTTTTGTAGCCAGCAGTTTTTCAGGTGCTCATTGCCTTCTCATTAGTGAGCCATTTTGTGGTTAGTAAAAGCAGTTTGCTTAACTCCTTGCAAATAGAAATGTAGCTACTTGCATCTTGTCATGAACTGCASCGTATTTAGTGGTCATACCTATGGCTGTCAGGAGTTCTGGTTAAAGGAGTTTGGAAACTGCGTTAACTCTTGGTTCATAGATGAGAATTTTGCACGATAATGTTTATAAACACACAATGTGGAAAGCAGTTTATATACACAGAATATAAAACAAGTTTTGGAGAAAGAAATCTCTTGTATTTTTGAATCCAGCTTAATAACAATAAGCTTAAACTCATTGGAAAGAGAAAAAGGAAAAATCTTTCCAACAAATTAATTTCTTAACACGAGGAATTATCTGGATTCTTGATGCCAAGAAACGTACTYGAGTGTTACTTGTATCAGATACACAAGCTTTCGCCTATAGTYGTTTCAGAGGATGGTGCCTGAGAGAGGCACTTGTGCGTGTCATGGAAAAGTTGCATCTGAAAAGTGTTTAGGAAAATAATGGCTTGCAGGGTTATAAACACTGAAAAGAAAATAATGGAAAAATGATTTTTCCTAGTGAATGGTTTTTTTAAGTGACTGTTTCTTAAATCTCCAGAATGTTTACTCTGAGTTTGTATTTATTCTATTTTAGAAAATCTGTAACAAGGATTTCCCAAATTCCTTTTATTTAGCAGTATGTGCTATAAGTGACCATTCTGCCTGGGACCCCATTAGTTCCCTTCCTGCTGGTTCGTTTGAYGATGCTGAGACAATAACTTTGATGTGATCAATTTAAACTAAACATTACTATTTTTTAAATTGAGTTTTACGTTCTTAACTCTAATGAGAAGGTTGCTTTGGCTCCTACCTACTGGGATTTCAAAATAATTTAGAAATGGAGTATAGTGGCTCCAGCACTATCTTCACATAGAATGAAGCTCAAATAATATGATTTGCACTTTTATCTGTCCACTGATCCAGCTAGTGCAGTAATATGTGATATACTGGCAATGTCTCTTTCTGGGAAAAACTTATTTTGTTCAATATTTTCAGTAATAACTTGGAAAATGGGAGTACATTTGTGGTGCTTGCAGATAACATCAGGTTGGGAGGAGTGGTAGGCACTGGGGGAAGTAAGGTAAGAATTCAAAATGACCATAACAAATTGGAGAGTGTATTCAGATAAGAGATCAAGACAATTACAAGGTGATTCATTTGCAAAAAAGAAGTCAAAATRCACATTTACTAAGTCAGGATTACTGAGTTGGAAAGCAATGGAGAGAAAAAGACCAAGGATTTTTAGTGGACTATAAATTAAGCATGAATCATCTGTGAGAGGTTATTGCAAAAGAAACACATCTTGTTTTGGGTTATGTTAAAGGAGTGTCATCTGTAAGAACCAGGAGGCGATTGGCACTGCTGAGGCTTCATCAGTGCCAGCAAATCAACCTATGGGTGTTGTGCCCTACCGAGGGTACAGGCATACTGGAAGTGAGCAAGAAGAAGAGATAAAGAAATGTGAGAAAAGGTTGAAAGAATTGAATTTATTCAGTGTAATGAAAACTATTGTGCAATACAGCACTCTTCCGGTATGTAAGCATCATTGTTAAAGTCCCAGATTTCTGTGGCAGCTTAATTTACTGATTTGCTAACTTGCCAAGATGATTTAGATTGGATATTGAGAAAACTTCCTGTTATCACATGCAACCATGGGGAGACCACCAAGGAAGGATATGAAACCTCCTTCCCTGGAAGTTGTTAAGGATAAGACAGATGGCAGCTGTCAAGGGCAGTGCCCTAGGTCTGTTGTATCCGTTGTTTTTGATTTGTAGGTCYCTACGTTGTTGAGGTTTTCTTTCTTTCCTTCTGCTGCAAGGGTTCCTGTGTGTTTCACATGCACACACAGCGTGTGTGTGAGCTTGCTTTTCTTCATTGCCCTTTTCTTCGTTGCCTTTCCAGATCTTTAGAGAGTAACCCACAGCAGAGAGTGAAGGCGATGAGTAGGTTCCCTAGGAAGCAACAGTAGGCCAACCAATTGCTTGTAGTCCTTTCTAGCCCTACGTGTTTCTGCTGAAGGAAGTTTCTTTGCCTCGGTGGAACTATTTTTTACAGCTGCAGCCTACAAAGAGCTTCTGTGAAGGGTGCAGCCCCTGGCTGCAGGAGCTAAGAAGGATTTTCCCTGTGGCTACACCTCTTCATGGCAGGGGCTCCATGGAAGCTGTCACATGGGGGACCTGAGTGCAACAGGGTTGTGTCGTCCTGCTTCCAGAACTAATTTCTCTGTTCCTCTCAACATGGAGAAGAGGAACAAGGTGCTGGGTGAGTCCATTAGAGTCCATTTGGGTGCATAGAGGAAGGCGGAAGCACAGAGAGTTGGAGGAGGAAGCAGACAGGGACAGCAGAAGCGAAGGGGGATGAGGGAGGAGGGAACAACTTTGATAGGTGATGGAGATGGAAATAGGGAATGGGCTGGATAGGGTAAAAAARGGGTTTAAAGGTCAGAGGAGAGACTCCCACAGCAGTGAGATAGATGTTGGGATGGAGAATATGTGAGAAGGCTGGAAGGATCCAGAGATTTATCCTTCCCCCTGGCTATAATCTTTCAGCTTTCTTTCTTGGAGTCAGCAGGTAAGTGGTGGCAATTCTGGACAAAGTGTATAGTGTCACCCCCTTTAGTGGCTAATTCCTGGAGGTGAGAAGAACCTTGTATTGAAGCTGGTTGCTTGGTTAAGTCAAGTAGTAGAGAGATGTTTCGTGACTCAAAAATGCTGACCTTCATTGGTGACTCAAATTAAGGGGTCATTATAGTTTGGCAGGATCCAGTCTGGGTTCATTTTCGTAGAAAAATAACAACTTTAACAAAATTGTAAGCCTCTAAGGTTGACCACTCACCATGAGGAAACAGCAGAATTCAAGTCATTTTTGCGTGCTGCAGTCACTTTGCTCTGCATGTGCATGTGTGTGTATGTACGTCTGCATGCCATACTAAGGTTCGTGGTTGTGTGATTGCAAACCACTTTTTTCCAAGGAAAATGATGTGGAAAACATGCACCTGCATGGCTGAAGCCACAATTGGTTATCCCAATTCCAAATCAAAACAGCATCCTACGGYGGAAAGTGCAGGGTTGCCTTAGGACTGTACCCTAGCTCTGCTTGTCTAAAGCCGCTTGTGCAACTCTCCTGGGTGAATGACGTATAGTAACTACAGTAAATATGGAAAAAATCTGCCTGGAAGAAGGCTGCCCTAAGGCTGGCAGATTGAGAGGGTGATATGTGTGCACCGGGTCGGGATGGGGGGCTCGTCACCAGCGAGGCCCTGTCTCACACCCACCAGCATCCTGTCTGCCCCTGCGGCTTGAGAGGGTGACGTGCAAACCAGATCGGACGGTGAACCTTCATCCGAATTCGTGGCTTTGCAGAGTTGCTGCAAAGCAGTCTGTTTTGTGCATCACTGCATAAGCTGTTGATTCCACAGTATACGCCGCAGAGACTTAGAAGTGTGGAAAAAATAAGGAATTTAAACCAGCCTGTGCTTATTGTTGACGTTTACTATTCCTCATGCTTTAAAGTCTGCAGCAGGAAAGAATTTACACAACTATTGTGYGAGAGATTTTTGTCCTACAGTTAATTTCTTTGGGTGCTGCAGTTCCAGTTCCTTTTTCTCCTGCACGCTGCTAATCCCTGTCCTGATACAGTCATTTCCAAGTTCAGTCGCCGGATTCACGGGTGTTAGTAAGAGAAGCAGGAACGCAGACGGCCAGCCAAATCCCAGGCTCAGAGCAGAATTTCTACTCGCAGCTTTGGCTCGGTGAGACCCGCAGCAGCCCAGGGCAGACGAGCGCCTCCACTGCACGTGGTGGCTGCAGGGCTAATTGCAGCCCTCGCTGATCTTCAGAGGTGGTGGGCTGCCACTCCTCTCCTACGCCCTCCCTTCCATCACCACAGGCAAGGTTTTTTAGATGCAAAGGTTGTTGCACATACCCCGATACTCTGTTTCTCAGAATTCCCCGCTGGCCCCCTCTGACCGCCGTGTAGTTTGGTGGGTCCTCCAAAAAGCCGAATGCCATCAGCTCCCGCAGCAGAACTGCCTTCTGCTCGCAAGATGTGCTCTGCAAATACCACTGCAAGGCAGGATTAGCTAATCCATGTTGTAGACTGTTAGTAAATGCACATTGCCAAAATCTTTTTTTCCAGTCCTTTGTTTTGTGTTTGGGAGCCATTCTCCCTCTAATAAAACTTTTGGCTCTGCCTTCCTCCCTTTATCAGCTGCACAGGAAGTTTATTCCTCAGCTTTGTCACACTAATTATTAAAAGCTTGACRAGCTACCTGCAATTTCATTTACCATCTGTAAATACTGTTCTACTGAATGCTGCCTCAGAGGCAGGACTGTGTGTATATTCCTGTAGCTGTCTTGAGACAGATGTGGCTCAAAGGCAACTTTTTGAGAATTTGAATCTTCTGCAATGCTTGCTTTTGACTTGCTTCAGAGAATGGGTTTCTTTTGTAAGAATTATTCAATATTAGTGAGAAACAGAGCTAAAAGATTTCCAATACAATATAAGAAATASTGGTTTTAGAATTCTTTTTCAGTGGTTAGATGTATTTTTATGCAATCATAAAATCATAAAAGTATGGAYACAAGAAATAACGGATGTATAAGACTGTTACCATGGCAAAGGAATACTGGCATTGAATTTTGTGCCTTGTGGAGGAAAATATTGTGCTGTTCTTGAAAGGTTCAGTCTCCTATATCATATGGATTCTTTTATTTGTATTTGAAATCTCTTAAGTTTTGTGGTGTAACTGTTCTGTAGTAGGCATGGTTACTACACACTTAATTCCTAGTCTAAATATATGGGAAATTATGATAATAACATAGGAGACCAAATGTGGACTTTTCAGTGGAGACTACATTACTGTGACAGAATAGCCTTCGGTGTGTCACGTCATTGGGCCTTTATCTTTCTGCAAAATAACTTGTCTGGCTCCATTCTGATAGTTTGGAAGTGSAAGTTGGCACCTTACAATTTGGAAAACCAAGCATTTACAGTTTTCTGCAAAGTAATGCTATTCACAGTTCAGCGGTAGTTACAGTGCCCTAGAGAAAGAGCTTCCTAGCCAAGAATCGTTAATGCAAAAAATAGATTTTTAATTGAAGKTATTGTATATTTGTTCTGGGATTTTGTGAGGAATTATGCAATGATTCTTCAGTTATTTTGCCATCCTACACTAATAGCAATGTTAAAGCTTGTACATAAGTTTTGTCATGATTTTTCATCTTAAATGTTTCTCCAGTCATCRTTTGAAGATAAATATGGGCATTTTACTACAAAGAGCAAGCGTTTATTAAGTTTAACAATTCACATGAAATTGTCCTGATTTAAAGTTGCTGCTATTCAAAGCTGAATACGTAACCTCAGGTGTTGGGGAAGAAGTGTTGAATAGCTGAACATATTCTGAACGTATTTCAAGTAAAACATTGGATAATCCGATGTAGCAGCCTGCTGCTTTTTTAGGTATAATTCTTTGGGATTAGGGAAAGTTTTCTGTGATTATTTGCACCAGATCTAGGAAATTCCCTCTGAGGTGAGTGGGAAGAAACACATGGAAAGAGCCTCCCGCTAAGTGCATGTGAAGGAAGAGGGGAAGGTTTGAGRTTGGCTTGTTTTTAATCCAGATGATTCGTTGAGCTGGTCCATTTATGTTGGCGTAATTGAGAGGTGGGAGCAAGTGGCCACGAAGGGGAGGGAGACACGTGCTTTTTGAGCCATTTTAATGCTGTATGGGCTTTGGTAGCGAACCAGGCCCTGAAAGGCTCAGGGCTCTTCCCGAATGGGAATCGATGGGCGATGGAGGAATTTCAGGATTTTGCTTCTTCGCCTGCCGATGAGAGGGCTATGGGCCTCCTCGGTGAGATTTGGAGTCCTCTTTTCCAGAGCTGGTGCCCCCTGCGTTGCTAGCAGAGATCTTCCTGTAATTATGTCTATAAATTTCATTCAGTAACGATGAACTTGAATGAGATCTGGGCAAAACTTTCATTCTGGATTCAGACCAGCGTCTGCCCTTCCGGTAGCCTCGGGTTGTAATCACAGCTAGGGGAGCAGAGCTTTGAGCAGGCAACTTCTGCTGTGATGGAAAAGCCATAAATGAGATCTTGGGTTTGGAAGCTGAGGCAAAACAAACTGAGACTATAGAAATGATCGCACAAGCTTGGACAGATGAAAGTAGTTAATTCTTTGTGTGACTTACTGCAGGAAGGAGGGAGCTCTTCATCGCATGATTTTTTTTTTTTCATCAGGACTGGGTGTCCTCTTGAGCGACACRCTGCAGTTCAAAATAAGCTGCCAAACCAGTGCCACTCTGCCGGATAACGCGGTGGCCTGTGTTCTGCTGGAGATTCATGTGGACTGGGCGTTTGCATGACACCTCCTGTCTTTACAAGATGAAACCTAGCAATGCGATCTGAGAGAGCTGAGATATGGATATGCACAGTGATTTGAGAGATAGGCAGTATTCAGACATGGCATTTTGGACATAATCTTATAGCAAAAGGATGAAAAGAATGGTGTGAATAAAAAGGAAAAATGTAGAGGAAAGGAGGAAGATTTTTATTTAAAGCTAGAGTGCCRATTAGAAAGAACTGTTCTTCTGTTAAATATTTCCATTCATGCAGTGTGAATCGTTATGAAAATGTATTTGGCGTCTTACCCAGTACTGTTAAAACTCTTTCCATGGAAACATGGAATCCAAATGAATTTAGCCTCTCAGTAGTTGCACAGAATCCCTCTTTTGTTATCTTTTTCAGTCTTTTCTCCCCACCCTTTTTAGACAGTCTGTCTTCTCTTATTGTATTATTTTTGATAAAAAGCTGGAAATCCCAGATTCTTTTCCTCCAGAACCTCTGCTGTTATTGCTTAGGATCCTGTATACATCTCAGTATGGCCAGAAGTGACTTGGTGTGTTGCAGAATGTTTCTGGAATCAAACTAACTTTAAAACATCAGATAAAATAAAAGCCTGGGCAATGCTCATTGCCTTTTCATGCAGCRTCATAGCTCACGTTGACCAAGTTCACTGCTCTCTGGCATTGCCAGTGATGTCTTTGCTGCTGTTTTCAGYCTGGTCTACAAGTACTCTGTTAGGCAGAGTGATAACACAGTAGAATTTGACTACGATTGAGAGGACATTAAGCTTGGGATTGCGAAGCGAGAGTAGATGGTGAGTATGATAGTGGATAGTTAAAATATCACAGGTCTATACAGAAGTCCTGACTGTCTTGGTAGGCATGCATATGGTGTTTAAAATCAAAGCGCTTAACTGGTGTGGAAAAGGACTGGGTTTGGGTGAGCAGAGGCAGCTGCAAGACAGAGCAGTGAGCTTATGTTGTATCTGACCGTAGTCAGCTGCGGCTGTCCCTGCTGTTATGGCACCAAATCCGTCAAAACTTTCAAGGAAAGGAAAATTTTTGAATGTGAAAACTTGCATTTGTCATCATTCACACAGAAGAAGCAGCAGATACTGTAAAAAGCATGGATGGTAGCAACTTTTCTGTTGAGATCCTAGAGCAGAGAGGCTAAGAGATATGAATAGTACTTCTTTTCGCTGCCACTTGCCTCCTTTCCATCATCAGTTTGTTGTTTTTACTCCTGTGGTCTGTATTTTGGACTTCTGCTTTGGAATAGCCCCAACGTGGAGCTTGTAACAAGAATGTGACAGAGTTTTGCAATGCTTTAATAAAATATACTTTATCAGTTATATTGGAGTTAGCGGATGGGAGCAAATTCTAAAACAGGCTTTCTCTTGCACTTGGTGTTTTCCAGCTAGCAAGGCTCTTGTCTTTCCATCTTCTCTTTCTACTTCATTTAGGCATTAAATTTATGCCTGTATAGGCATGCATTTGCTCTAGCTAACTTTTCTTTGTTTCCTAAGCAGCGGTGAACTTAGCTACCCCCTAGCCACCCCCAGCCACCCCTTTAGCTTTCTTTTTTACTGTTTATCATTGCAGTGCCAGCAATGTACTCGGCAAAAGCGAAGGCAGTAGCTGTGCCCAAGAGGCTCATCCAAAAGATAGAGACAATATTTCTGGGTTATCTTGTTTACTTTCTCTTCTGTTTGTGTAGTTAAACTCAGAGTAATTGTTCCTAGCCTGTATTTAAACTTGAGCTGCACTGCTCTTGTTTCAGATCTGGAAAAGGGCTGATGCCTGGCATATCATTCTGTCAGTCTGGTTAGATATTACTTCTCCCTATAGACCATGTTGTGATTTATATCCTGATATCATAGCCACAATAATACTACTTTCAYATTATTTATGCATTTATTTGTTCTGGGGCCCATTCTTGCAGTATTTGCAAAACACTTGATAATTGCATGGCCTTGGCGCTCTCAAACCCTTCTAGAAAAGCGTTTAATAGCGGCAACATTCTGTGTCTTTTAAAAATAAATGCAGGGAGATGCAGGGAGCACAGTACCTTTCTCAAGCACTGCCTGCCTCCCTATCCTGAAGGATTTCCCATCTCTTCTATTGCTATGGGAATTGCAATATCGCTTTTGCAAGTGCGAGGCCGCCGAGCCCGTGTGTCTCGGTTGCCAGCCGAACGCTCTCCCCCGTCTCGTGTGTTGTCCCTCCAGCTGGTGAGATAAGAGGCAGGAACGTGAAACCTCGCCCTTGCTAACTCATTAGCCTGAGACCTGGTACTGAGTCTGCTTAACGTCAAGTGGCTTGTTTTTCTTCTGTCTGAGACTGTACTTACCTCCATAAATCACAATAAGATCATAATCCAAACTTATTTGACGCTGAACTTTTGCTTAGTTTCTTAACGCAGCTGGACACATTAAATACCTAAAAAYGGTTGGGAGGGATGTTATTTCCAAAATACACAGTTTCAAAGGCTGAAGATGGTGCTCGCACGTTGGTTTCAGTCTGAGATCTGGTACTTGGGAGTTTAGAAATCTCTTCTGTCGCTCCAAAATGTTGCACTGCAGATTTCATTGATTCTTACCCAAGTCAAGAGACGCCAGCAGGGCGGCTGTTAACATCTGCTGAGGACAGAGAAGTGCTTCTCGGCTTTCTTTTTCCCCTCACTCTATTTTATTTTATTATTTGCCTTTTGTTATAACAAGATGAGCAATTGCATACATACCTGCTTGCCCAGGAGGAGGTGGACAAGTCTTTGCGTCAAATGCCTAAATATGAGGGGTGAAGAGTCAGAGCGGTAACGTATGGCTTGGAGCCTTTCAAAGAAGGGCTTTCTGCTTGCATTATTTTCAAATATTCACAGCATTTCACCTGTTGGAGGTGTAACTTAAGGAAAAGTTCTGGCTAATATGTGGGAATTTTAAAGGCCTGGCAAGAACTTGTTTTAATAAAATTATTTTTATTACTAATCTCAACAAAATTTGTAATAATAATCTGAGAAGCCTAAAGGAACCTATTTTAATAAAAAGCACCTTTGCATTCATCATTGCTAATACTCTTTTTAACAGTGAAAACACCATGGGATATGTTATACTCCCCTATTTTGGTGTGAAGTGGGAGGGATCTGATGCTCTTCGTGGGCTTCGGTATAGCTTAAGGGCAGCTTGGGCTCAGTTGCCCGAAAGACGACTTGTGAGAGCGGCGAGTTTGCTGCACCGGGGACGGGGCGATGCCTTGYGCAGGGGGAGGCCGGAGGGCGTTAGGCGCTGGGGACACGGTAGAAGGTGAGTTACGTTGTCTCGGAGGCAGCCCCGGCACTATCTTAAGACTTAAATAATTGCTTGCATGCCTCCGCTGCTGACCGTGGAGTGGCTGCAGTGCCTTGGAAATGCAGGTGCCAGGGGGAGGTGTAGGAACAGCGCCCCGATTCGGGATTACGGTCCTCTGCTCGCTGAAATGAGCTTTGGGGCAYTTTGCAAATTCTAGTTTTAACCTGCATTTTGGGGAGACATGACGAGAAAACTGTAAAGGCTCTTTTGGTAACACAGGGATATTTTGGGGACAGTGGTTGAATTTGTCATCAAGGCTATTGCTGGYTTTGTGTCTTTTTGAGGAAGCTGGCGTTCGTTTCATCTGTTTTAAAYGATGCAAAAGGCACCCAGAACAGCGCAGATGAATTCTCTGTCTTTGTTCTGAGTACATACGCTAAATAAATATCTTCTTCTTTCTGGGTTAAAATACTTACAGTGCAGCAGACAACAAAAATTCGCGTCTTGGAGTAGCTCCTAGAATTCTTTAATGCTGAAATATCTCTCGCGCTTGAGAACCTGGGGCTCTCCCTCCTTTAGATAAGTGCTTGTCATTTAAAGTAGCTTTTCTTGTTACTGTTCTTCTGGACAAGGGTTGGTACAATTAAGTCAATACCTACTGTGACACTAGGCATGCACGGCAGCGAAGTAAGACGTTTYGAAGGTAAGAGTAAACAAGTACCCTCTGTTAAAGGAGAGGGGGAAAATCTGTGCTCTGAGTATTGCCTTTCTCCTGCTCTCTACGGTTTGAGTGTATACTGAAAAATGATATTTTAAARGCGTTTAAAAGATCTCTAAGATTTTCCTGCTCTTTCAAGAAAACARAATTTACCTTCAAACATACTGTTTCAAGTAGCAGCTGGGCTATGTGTTTAAAACGGGGAATATTTTGATTTAATTTGAAATGCTTTTTAGTTAATTGTTTGTCTCCCCAGAAAAGTACATTCTGTTTTTAGGCATGTCTCATCACGAGCAAGGCACGTTACCTGACGGGTAAGTAGCGCTGCCTGGCGCATGGAAAACCTTTTGGCAGGTTGGCACTTAAAATATATCGTGTGTTATCTTTGATGGAGGATGTTGGCAGATGTCTGGATGCCGGTACTGAAACAGCAGGAGGAGAGGCAGAACAAATCTGGGTTTATTGCGGCGAGCTGTTGGGGAGGTGGGAAGGGGAGCCAGGGTGCCGGGTGTCGCAGTGGCGCAGGTGCACGGGGAGGAAAGCACCTATAGCAGAGGATATTTTGGCCCATATCGAGGTGAGTAAGGGAGATTCTGTAGATGCCCATCTGGGAGCTTTATTTTCTTAGTTTTTTTCTCTGCGGTGGATGGCCAAGAAGCGAGACCGAACAGAGCTACGCGGCTCAAGGGTTCATTTCTAATTTGGGGCACATTCTGCCTTTTTTTTCCAAAACTCCCATGGGAGGGGAGAGGATGGGGCACCACCTTCAGTGACTGAAAAGGGGGGGGAAGTCAGGAAAGGAGCCCAACTAATACTTTCTTCCAGTCTCACCAATCGCCTTAGCCAAAAAAGCATAAAATAACAACAGCTGTTGAAAAAGTCTCGATCGTGTGCCTGTACCAACAGATGTTTCCATAAGCCATCGATATTTAGGTTGTCCTAGCTTAAATAGAGCATGGGGTGAAAAGGGTCAAAAAAGTAAAATACATCTGAGGGAGATTTCTCTGCTTATGAGAACTTTATAAGCTGTCGGTGAAGTAGTAAACAAAGTTGCTTCAGAATATATAGTATATTTAGTATAAATTGTGTCTTTTTCCTTGTTACTGGCTGCTGGAGTCGACAAAGAAAATGTTTTCCTTTCAATAGCTTTCAGATCTTTTGCTGGATATTTTTTCTTATGCGTCTGCATTAAATAAGCCCATTTAACAAAACCTGATCCTCTTATAAACATGGAATAATGACAGTATACCGCATATGGGTTTCATTAATTTTTGCATGTTTTGAAGTTGCCTTTTTTTCCCCTTAAAGGCTAACTTCAGAAACAGCAGAGATTAATACTACATAATAGCCCAGAGGACTAGCTGAACAGTCAGCAATTCTGACTTTGGCTAGAAGGGGTTTATACAAGTTATTTAACCGTTTCATAATGGAAAGGACGTTCTTTCGGAACAATGTCGCATAATCTTTATTYCTCCCAGACACTGCGACAGTGGTTTGCACTGATTGCACTGGCATCAGTTTTGCTGGTTACCTGCAAGCTTTCTTGCTTCTGACTGTTGTAAATGCTTTGGATTTTAGCCCGTTGAGAGCTCCAGAACATGTCTCCCTTTCTTCCTAAGAACGCTAAACAACCCTTTCCTTGTAGTCCCTGGCAAGAAATTTGAGATGATTTGCAATTTCTCCAGAGCAAACTGCCCAAGTTATCTGCAAAACAGGGACCTTTGCAGCTCCTGAGGATGGGACGGCCCAGATCCGTCAGATGCCTCAGGAAGTTTACAAGATTCCCAAATGTCTCAAAAGCTGTTTTTTGACATTTTCATCCTCAGGTATCATTGTCTGCTAGATTAGACCTGTTTATTATCTATTTATTGAAGTCATTAATTGTATGACAGTGTGCCAGCTGTGATAGGTACATAAAAAGGGGAACACAAAAACCCAAAAGCCAGAGTTTTCCTAAAATACCTGTATTGACCTGACTAGTATTTCCAGAGCCATTCTGTACTTTTATTTAAAGGCAGAGGAAAAGAAACTGGGTTTGGATAGAGTATTCCAGTTAGGAATTATACTTATGAGAACAGCTATTACTATAAAAGGATCTTAGAAAAGCTGCTGGAAGAGTTGTAGCATATGTTAGTTTATAAACTTAAAAATAAATATTCTGTTATTTTTCTGGAACAATGTCAATAGCTGAGAAAATTCTTCACTAATTGAGTAAGCTTCAACATATCTGGCTGTTAAATTGTACATATGCTTTATTTCCTGAAATTCTTTTAGGCATATTTTATCAAATTTGACTAACGGAGAAAACAAACCTAGCATATACTGCTATAGCAGCRTTGAACCATGTTTGAATATAGCACACTTTTCTCTGTGGGCTCTGTGAGCCCTTACCTTGCATAGACATCTTTAGACCAGAAAGATAAAAGTGGTGTAAAAATTTGTAAAACAGTTCTTTTTTTCTGCAGGGTCAACATTCTTTCCTGGGCTCTTGCGCTGTAAAGACATGTTTGTTTAATATTCTTTACAGCAGACAGCCGGGGAAATGGATAAAACAGGGAGCAAATTAATACTAATGTGGTCCTAAGGCAGACCTCACAGACAGGAGCTGGAATCAAAATGCCTCCTTTCAAAGTTTGTATTGGATTTTATTTCAAGTTTCCAAATGCATGGAGAGAGGGCATGAAAATATTGGTGGGATATAAGTGTAGGAAGGAGGGTGGGCTGGAGGGTCTGGTGTCACTAGGGAGAGCGGGTCTTAGCCGCAGTCAGAGCATTTCAATTACTGGTAGGGTCTGAGATCCTTCTCCCCACAAAACAAACACAAGAATTGAAAGTGTAAAACAAATAGCACAGTGTCTTCTAGTCCCTGCCTTCATTAGCAGCCAAGCGAAAAGTTGACCTGGAAATACGGTGGGTGCTTTTATATAGCGCTCTGCTTTCCCACCACTTCCCCTTCCACATTTTCAAGGGACGAGATGAAAGGGGAGATGACTTTTTCCTTTTTGATGGCGTGCCCAGGCAGGACAATGCACTGGGTCGCGTGGGCTTCCAGCGGCCGAATCCTAGGCACTTCGTTTAAAGGGGAGGGGGGTAAAGAAATGAGGGAAGTGGAATCATTTTCTGGCGTGATTTATTCGTTTGAATGGCTCTTCTCTGCTCTTCAGTTTGACCACAGTGGCTTAAACTGAAGGCATGAAAGAACGGTGAAAATTAATTTGCTTGGCTAACAATATGTCACRTTTTTATTGTCTAGTAATTTTACTCACCAATTCTGTACATCATTTTTGTTGGACTTATCCACCAATTCACCTATCTGCTCTTCTGTCTCATTTTTTAGCTAAATACTTGGTYCTTTAGAAAGAAGCATCCACCAGGGATATCCTTGAACCAAATCTCTTAGAACTGCAAGGCTTTCCAGGGTGGATCTGGTGATATTGGTCTGATCCTGTGTCATGCCTACAACAACGGGTCTTGAGCCATTGCTTTTGAAGTCAATGTAACAATATTTCCTGTGCTTGGCAAATGTGAGGTGATCTTTCTTCCTGCCTAAAAACTCATTCTAATTTTTAGTATTTTGCCTTGAACTGTAAGGCTTTGCTGTTAAAAGATTTTTTCATTATAATGATATAATGCATGGTATATTTTTATTATGAATGGTATAAAAAAGAAAAAAATCCTTTGAATTTTGAATTTGTCTACTTTATAGTTAATGAAACATCCCCTTATTCTTGCATTTGAGACAAATACARTGATCTCCCAGTCTAACCCCTCTGTAGGAGGAGTTGCCAGATGCTGTTTGTTTGRGTATCATGTGGGCTGAGCGGCCCTTCAGATACTTGATATTCTTGCCTRTACAAAGCCATTTCAAATGGCTTGCGTAACATTTGCAGTGGTTTGAAAACTTCGATAAATACAATTCACTGKTTTAAATGCTTACATTTGTCATTGTTTTTCCAGATTGCAAAAGTTGTAAGACTGCCTGTAGAGTATGAGGCCCAATTAACCATAATTTGCATAGCYAGCAGCGTTGCTGAGAGCTGTAATAGTATATAGTCCCAGTGAAGAGTCGAATTTTGTAACTGTGTGTTCTCCTTTGGGAGAAAATCCTATATTAGCTTTGTTTTCTGTTACTTGCTTTGCTAGCTGCTGTTTGCTAGGTGGTTAAGAGACTGAGCCCATAAATAGCAGATTCTCGTTTTTGAGATAGCTCAGTGTTGGTGGCCACGCGTTGGGCTGATGGGATGTTAGCAAAAATTACTTCTCACTCCCTGCTGAGCAGCAACTCTCAGCAGCGTTGTATCCCATATGACTCTCCCTGTGGTGGAGTAGAGGATTTTCTTAGGTGAGGAATGTGAACAGATAAGCCGCTAGGCTTTAGCAACACCTTTTGGAGAAAGCAGGCTCCATTGAGCTACTGCTGCATGACAAATCGTTGGTGACCAGTCACTGGGAATACAGATCACTGCAGAGCGCGTAACAGGAGTGGTGTTCACCCAAGGCAGGTTGTGCAGGCAGCAATCATAAATGCCCCCAGCCCTGGCTGACGCACTGTTAAGAGACCACCCTCTTCCTCCCACCACAATCTCCTCTCTGGATCTGGTTCCCTTGGCTGCTCCTTTGCTGCGTTATCGCTGTTCCCATACTCCCTTTGCTGCCCCAGCTTTATTATTCCTCTGCTACTCCCCTTTTCCCACTCCTCCTCCTTGCCTTCCATCCAGTAACTCCAGGCCCTTTCCCCTCTCCAGTGCCTCAGACCAAAGTCATTGCTCGGTGATTGGATTTGATTGTACGTTGCGCAGAACTGCTTTATACTTTTTCTTTGTGAATTTTCCAGAAGCTTTTTGAGTTTGKTTTTTTTTTAGGGTATTACCGAGATTTTAACATCTGTGTGAATATAAAATTCACACGCTAATTRTCAGCAACTTAACAGCGTGGAGTGAAATCTAAGCTAAGCTAGTTTGACTGGCTTTCACATTGGATGGGGTCAGAAAATGGAGCGTTTCTTTCTAGTGGCCCCCTTCAGCAGCGGTGCAGCTTGAGCTTGGGCTGAGCCAACTGCGAAACTAAAGTAATGTTCCACATCCGGACGTCTTGGTTGAAAATTGACTGATGGTTCCTTACAAAAAATCTACAGTGTTTTCAAGTATTGCCCGTGCTGTAGAGTGTAAAACCTCATGCCCGGATGGGAAATGCCTGCGCACAGGGATAGCTGGTGTCCCAGAGGGTGCGCGGGAGGTGCAGGTTGTTCTCGAATGCTGATTTGGTTCTGCAGGCTGTAATTCAGGTGCAGCTTGACAGCCTCCTTTGGGGACTGTTCCCAGCTTGTGTGTTCATGTTTTCTCCTCTTAGTATTCAGGACACTGGAATTCAGCGTGCGATACAGTTTGACAGTGACAAGTGTACATCTCAACTCTCATAACACACAGAATAAATATACGTGGTGTTGTCCAAAATCCCACAGCACTTCAGCCAGACAGACATCTTGATTTGCAGTTATTTTTGGTAAAGACAGACCTATATGTTGCAAAGTGATGTAAAATCAGCTGAGAGGTTGCTAATCTCTTGCGTGGGATGTGTTTCTTCTGTAACCATTTGGGAGCAATAAGATGGGCAGTTTACTTCCTCTGGAAGGATGTGCAGGCATATTCTGCAGCAGACAAAGGTTCAGCATTTTTCTGAAGGTTATTTGCACAATAGAAATTCCCAAGAAATGCATGCCGAGTCTCTGAGAAATATTAGAAGAGCGAAGGTCAGGAAATGGCTGAAGGTCTCTCAAGGTGCTTTTGTATTTTCTTAAAATATGCGATCTGCAAATCCATATGTTTGACAGCTTTCCAAATCTTTCTCATTCCTTCTTCGTGGTCCTTAAACTGTTTATCAGACAGTTATGTCTTTGAGCTTGAACACAGACTGCAGCTGTATGATGGTTTGTTTGGCTATAAARTTCAGTTTGGTCAGGTCGTTCCAAAGTATGATATTACTCTGTGAGAAAACGTATCCCTTTCCAAACCGTTGCATGAACATCTGAATGATTTAAATAGGGAATATCTAGAAGGGTAGAGGCTGGCTGTGTTGGAAGATCAGGATTGGGTCTGCAGAAGATTTGGCCCAATGATTAATTTGGGCCAGTGCATTCTCAAGAAGGTGTTTTTCTTCAGCGGGAAGCACCAGGATGGTGAATTTTATTGCCGGCAMTGCTGAGCTTCCCCGCTATGACAACGGGCATTTGCCGGGCAACCAGTTCCCTGTGACGGCATGTTACTGGGTACCTATCCGTGTCCTTCTCATGGCTCCTCCTCTGCCCATGCTCTGCCTTGTTGGGGCATCTAAAATCACAAAGGGCCAAAATAATTTTCTGTTTGTGGAAATGCAGCAGTGCTTACTCGCGGGCGGGGACTTTGGTTTGGTTTTTTGGGGCCACCTCAGTGAGGAGGAGGATGCCACCAAGTGGTGTGCAGGCTGGCTGGGCTGCAGCAAGAGGGAGGTGACACCAGACCAAAATGTCATCCCAGCACGCGGACGGGACAGGCTGGCTGGGAGGCGGTCAGTCTCAAAAGTCTGCTTTATCCTGAAACCCTGGTGTGAGAATGAAAAACTCATTATTTAACATCTAAGGCTCTTTGCAAATGTCTGCAGCGTCAGCGCTCGATAATGTTCAACTGTCTGGTCGTCTCCAAAATCTGTGTTTGACCGTCTGTGTCTCAATTTCTTTTCTCCCTGTGGCTGACCTGCCTCTCAGCAAACACGATGAATGTGCGTGCCGTTCCAGATTGGACRCGCTTCTCCTAGAGGCTTTGCAGTATTTGAGTGCAGATTTCTTTTGCCTTATTTAGTTTTAGAAAAAAAGTTTTGTTTTGTCTGGCCTTCAAAGTGCCAGAAACAAAAATTTCTAAAACACTTTGCAAAAAGTGGAGTTTATTTAAAGAAAGGAACCATTTAAATTGCACTTATCCCCCCCCTTTTTTTTAATCTGATGAATTTATTAACTCCTGTGTTTAGTGACAAAAAGTGAGGTTTGACTTGTTTAAGAGACGACGCTCTTTTTTTTTTTTCCTTCCATGTACTGCTCCATTAATTCCTATCAGAGCCACAGTTTTGAATGGTAAAAAGCCTCAGTATTTCTGCGGATTGCATCATTTTCAGTGTTTCATAACTCTATGGCAAATGTAATTTGAAACAGATAACAATAGTGCTGTCTGTTTCAGCATAACCATGATTTCCTTGTCATTAAGAGATCTGCTAGCGGGTAGAGGAGGAGGAGTTTTATCTGGATGAGTTAAAGATCATATGGTGCAGTTGAGCACTCTTTTTTTTTTTTTTTTTTTTTCCCTCCTTTTCCCCTCCCTCCGTTCCCTTGAAATCTGCAGCACTGGCCTTTGGTTTGGATATGAAACGATTGGTTGGTTTCAAACTCCTGGCTGCACAGAACCGCGCAGCGTTTCCAGATGTTTTCAATAAGGAGCCCAGAACTGTCGCATCAGCAGCCAAGGGATAGGGCTGCTGTCGGGTCTCTTCTCCATTTTGAGTAATTCTCATGAAAAGAGAGCAGGGAGGAAAGGGAGAATTATTTACTCTTTCTTTTTCTTTTTTCTTTTTTTTTTT
>NW_028186401.1:4670191-4775932 GCF_003343005.1 Rhea americana
TTTTTTAAATAGTGGTTTATTTGTTTGGCTTTGTTGATCATTTCACTCTGTGGTTGGAGCTGGAGCGGAGTTGGAGACGTCGACGGGCAGTTGCCCCTTCATCTGCGCTGTATCACCGCGGTACTTGGCGATGGAGGCAGGCCGGCGGTTCGGCTCGGGCCGCGGCCGTGCGTCGAGACTTGCCTGGCTCCCCATCAGCAGCGGGCACGCCGACGGTGGCTTCGAGCCTCGCGCTTCTCGCGAGCGGCTCGAGTGCTGTTGCCACGCTCCAATGCATGACCAGCGCAGTCCCCGTCCTCTTCCACCTGCCCACAAAGGCTTCTGAGCGTTGGAAAAGTTGGCCGCCTCTCTTTGCCCTCCCTCTCTGAAAACCGCACGTCCCTCAGTGCGTCCCCTTGGCTCCCCTCCTCTTTGGCTGGAGATGTTTCTCATTTCTCCTCTGGGAACGGGGAGATACATTTGCAGCCACGAGGGACTTGGTCTAGATGCTCCTGGTGGATCTGACCTCTCACATCCACTCTCATGGTGCTGGTGGCTCATGTCGTGGCCTCGTTCGAGAGGCGGGGATAGCTCAAGCTGGGTTTGCTCCTCGCTGGTGGAGCAGCCCCGCAGGTCAGAGGTGACGTGCACTCGGTGGAGTGCTTTGACAAAGCTTGTGCAGTCGTCATTTGGATGAATCTTGGCCTGCGGAGGAGGAGAAGTCTTTTATATCAGCAACCGTCATCAGATTGGTTTGCAAAGAAACTGAAAAAAACAAAAATCTGCTGTATCAGTTAAAAAAAAAAAAAAAAAAAGGATGGGCATTACGAAATGTAAAATTGGAGCGTCATGAGGGCACAGAGGCTGCCACAAACTCCTTTACCTGAACTAAATGCACAAACTTTGTTTATAGGTTCCTGYCTTGTAAATTTAGGTTTGAGGAAATCCCAGCCTTATATGGTAGCGTTTGCAGGGCTGGAATGCTGTCACAGCCATTTCTGGTTTCTCATCTCCACGGGCACATGATTGCTGGGATTCATTACTGGTGGAGAACACTGGTGGCTCCAGAAAGTCCCCAAAGTACTACCACATTTTGTGTGTGTCCTAATACTGAAAGCAGAAGCTCTGTTGGTTATTGAAGAGAACAGAGTCCTTGGCCAGTATCTGGAGCTGGGGCTTGTTGCTGTAAGAGAGACCCGTAAAGGAGAACCTCCTCAGTGCAGCTGGTTGTGTTGTGGAGATGAAGCTTTGGGTTGTGCAGGAGAGACTGGAACCTAATGAAAGCGGGGTAAGATACCTCGCATTGGCTAGGTAAGAGCGTAGCTGTGTCATTATCCTGTAGTAGTGGAAACACTCTCTGTTCACAGCCTACTTTACCTTGTGTTGACTTGTTCAAGTACCAGTGCCCAAAGGTGGACCTCCAAGTGGTGGCTGGCTCCCAAGCCATTCTGCAGTCTTAGAAAAAGTCATCTTTCTCAGTTTGCTTAGGGAGGCTGCTAAATCTGGAGGATAACTTGGTGGCTTTTGCATAATCTGTACGGACTAGGGGTACCATAATGCAATATAGCCCAGAATAATAGCTTGCATTAGTATAAAATCCATTTCTTGAGTGTTTTAGCAAATGAGCATGTTCATATGCACAGTCAGTTCATACGCTACTGAGAGCCAGAAGAGCGGATGGCACTGGAAGGAGAAGAGCTTAAACGTCCGCTGGCAGCAGACAGGATTTCTGGTTTCAGACATTCTTCGGAAGAATCCGCTTAGATTCAAATGCAGAAGACTCACTTTTTATCTGCTTCGGAAGGATGCAGGATTGAGTCATCTTCACCAGAACTGGAGCTGGTGCTTACAAGGCGCCTTATACAACTAAGGGGACTTGGGCCACTGAGCCATTCCCTGAGGGGCTGCATGAAAAGACTTAGAAATCCTTAACTAAACTCCATTAATAGAGCGAATCGCAGCAGCAGGAGATGTGCCAGGTCACCAGGCGCTGGTTACAAATGGCTTTTTAGCTCGACAATTAAATGTTGATTTGTTGTTGCCGTTTCCGCTGTCCGTAGCCCCTGTTTTGCAATGCAGGTTAAACAGTTTCCTGCGTTTCCATCTTTCTCCGCTGAAAAGCAGCAAGTCGTGCTCCGTACAAACTCCTGCATTTGATTCCAGCCGCAGAAAACCTCCCTTTCCTCTTTTCCCCTCTCTCTCTCTCTCTCTCTCTTTTTTTTTTTTTTTTTTTACCGCCCCCGTTCCCTTTTGAATCCGTGAATGAGAGAATGTCTATAGCCGGGGAAGTATGGAAAGATTTTCTCCCTGGAGAGGTCGGGGTGGGGTGGAAAGCGAAGGGGGCTGCGAGGGGGCAGCTGAAAACAGGAAACCATGTGGCAGTGTGCATGCACGGCCCAGCTGATGTGAATGAGCTATTGAGAGGAGGAGAGACTCGCTGACTAGCCGAGCAGGAAAAAGACTCAGAAACTTTGCTTTTAAGAAACAAAGCAAAACAACAACAACAAAAAACCCCTCTGCCTTTCAGCTTAGAGTGAATGAGAGAGGACTGTGTTTTCCCGAGAGCAAGTTACTGGAGTCTTCTGCTCATCTTTCAGTGCTTTAAACATGAAAGAAAATTGAAAGTGGCTTTTTTTTCTCTCTCTCTCTCTTTATTTTATTTTTTTTTCTCTCCACGGGTTAAACCATAAGTTTCTATTCCTGTTTGAGAGAAGCTTTAGGACTGCAATTCTCTGTCTTCCATTCACCCGGCCTGGGGGAGAGGGACGAACAGTCCTTTTTTGCTAACCTCGCTGAAAATATGTATTTTCGCTTCTCACCTCTTTGGACTGTGCAAACATACTGAGCAGCTGAAGCCTGAGGTGGAAGAAGCTGGAGAAGGAAGATTGCTGGKTTTGCTTCTCTTCCCCTCCACCCCTTCTTTCTGTTTTTTATTTTTTTTCCTCTCTCTGAAAGATGAATCATGTTCCCACAACTGCAAAGACTTTTTCAAAGCCTGGAGAACGCTGGTGCAGTACTAAAAAGGCAAGTAGTGACGTCCCAGCCCAAATCAGGAGGGAGTGGCTTTATTTCATTATTTTCTTTCCTTTTGCCCTGTGCTGTCATTAGAAATTTCAACCTAATGCAAAACCAAGCCCTCCTGTCTGGTGAACAGTGGACAGACTCTTAACAGGAGGAAAGTACCTTTTTCTTATTGTTTCTTTCACATCCAGGCGCACTGAAAGAAAAACCCCATTGGTGACAGTATTTACTTTGGATACGGTGATCAGCTTTTTTTTTTTTTTTTTTTTTTTTTTTTTTTTTTTTTTTTGCCTTTTTTTCCCTCTGCATTAGACACACCGTGGCTGAACCTACCTTTTGTTTTCCTCTGTTGGAGTGTCAGGGTTCCAGTTGCACACATCTGGCTTCTGTTCTCCTTTCAAGAATTTCATTCTGGTGCTTTTTGGATATCAAAATTGTCTGGAAAACTTTTTTTTGTTGTTGTTGTTATTAATACAACAGGAAGGCTGATACCATTCTTAGCAGTTACAAAAAAAAAGTCATATATATATAAGCTCTCTCAAAATACCTTTTGTTTGCTATTTGCTATTTTGTTTGCTAAATTCCTGCGTTGCCTGCATAAGCAAGTCTCTATTCCAAGAAGACTTTGTCAACCCGTCACAGCTCTGGGATTTTCTTTTTCCTGTTAAGAGAATTGGACAGGCTGATGTGATTCAGAGAGTGCTGAGACACAGGGACTTCTCTGAACACATCTGTGAGAGATTTGGAGTGTATGCCTTGACGAGTTGATCCTGGAGTTCATGGTGGGCTCTCCTCCTCACGTCTTGCCTCTGGTTACATTTTCCTGGACAAGATGTACGAACGCCACAAGAGGCGATACAGCCTGTGTGACATTTCCAAGGTGGACAGGACTGTAGATGTTGTGTTGTTAAAGGTATGGTGTTGCTTGTTTACGCTTCTTTATGTGCTGCTTGAACTTGTCCATCTATTCCCCGTCATATTTATACATGCAGGTGGGCTCTGTGGAGKTGGGTAGCAGGTGGAGATCTTCCTGGTCAGCATGTAGAGGTTTTTGGGTGCTAACATTTGGCATGAAAAGGTTTGAKATCATCCCTGCCACCAAATTACCTATTGTAACATGTAATCGGATATTCTTTCTGAGAGCTCTGTCTGGCTGTCTTCCCTATCCCTTGTCCTCTTCTACTAAACAGTCCCGTCCTATTTTGTAAACTTCACAAATTGCAGGTGCTTTTTATATGCAAGTTGCCATTTGGCTAAGGATTTTCATTTCCACTGGTCACTTTTGGGACTATATGTGTGCCCTGAAAGATGGGTTCTGCCAAAAAAAGGCATGATGGATCCTCCTGACAGTTCTATTTGCCTCTGGTTTTTAGTGGTGCTTGAAGGGTACTGCTGTTTATCTTGCAGCGTGGATGTGAGTTTTGTCTTAAGATTGGGTAGAGCAAGAGCCAGAAATGGCTCTTGGCTAATTGTCCTAGCGTTCCCTCCTCTAATCTAAAATTAGCAAGTGCTCCACCAAATGGCAAGGTGGCAGTCTGGGAATGTTCTGTCACGGTAACAGCTTTCTGAAGCTCCAGCGGTTTCCTGGCAAAGTGCATGGAAATCGGAAGGCAGCCAGAGTGGCTGCATAACACAGCCTGACTTAGATATCCAAACTCATGGGAGAGAATTTCCTTTCTCTCTCTGTCTTTTGCTGCTTTCCTCTCTTAGCTGAGGTGGTGGGTTGTTGCATGATAATGTGGCTTCCTTTTTTTTTTTTAATGGTTTTTGCTTCATGCTCTTAGTTTCAAAGCAGAGATGAAAAGGAATGAGGTTTTCTATCAGTACATACAAATATTTCATTTTCAAATGATCCTTGATCTCTTCATCTACACTAAAACTGACCTCGTACTTGTTAACCTGCATTGTTTAGGAATAAAAGTGTTTTCCATTAAGTCAGTATGTCCTTTGTTTTCTGGGACCCAAAACATGAACAACCATAACTTGTTTTCTGTATCAGCTGGATTTTGTTGACCATTTTCCAACTGTCACATTAATGATGCTGRTTGCAGTATACTGGGAGCCTGCAGGCCTTAATCTCTAGACACCCTCAGGAGAGATTAAAAAATGTAGATGTATTGTACACATGCTGCTTATTGTGTGAAATGACCGCTTAATTATACTTGGGAAGAGAGCTGGTGCCCTTGACAGCTTTGGTCGCTTACATAAAAAGCGCAATCTTCTTTATAGAAAGTATCTGGATGCCTGGGTTGAAATGTAATTCACTGTAATTATCTGATTTCAGTATTTATGAAGTCATCGGTTSCCTAAATTAGGTTTTGTTTAGCAGAGCTTAGATTTTAGAACAAAATGTGAGTCTTGTTAGTTTCCACTAGTATTTTCCTAATTGAGTTTCAAAACTGTGGGTTTTGCTGTCTGTTCCTGCATATGACTCAGTGTCCATATATGTGTGCATGTGTGCACGCATTGCTTCGCAGAATGTGGACTGTAAATAATGGAAATGTTTAAAAGGGGGGGTGCTAGTGACAGCTATCATTATAATCTTGATTTTTGCCTTCATTTTTAGTCATTCCTAACGTTTTGTTCTGCTTTCGAACGTTACTCCGTTGATTAAATTAAATTTTGATGATCTAGGGCTGTAAGCCAGTAATAGACTGYGTCAGTGGCAGTCACATCTTTTGACATTAATGGGAGTTGGATCGGACCCTTAAGCAGGGGGCTGGGGGATGACGATTCTTCTTAAGAATTAAAATACTTATAAAACAGTACTTTATCTACATCACTATTTTGGTGGCAGAGTTTTAAGTGTCAAGTGTTGAAAAGCAAATAAATATCCTTACAACAAAAGCAAAACCATGTAGGACCCATTAGCCATGCTTAATCTGAGTGAAAGTGTAAGGAGATACCTGCTAAGCACCAAATAGCTTTTGGTTTGGCCTACTGATTGATTCTTACAAGACTTCTTTTATTTGAGTGGTAGGTGCCTCATTTTAAGGTGGGGAACTCCATAAGTTTGACGGGAAAGAAAAACAACTGGTGGAGAAGGGAATTGGAACAAGCTGGGAACACAGAAGATCTTATATCATTCAGTTACTGTGTATTTATAGATGGAATTTTATTTGCATTGGTTGCATCCGTTCTTAGAAAAGTTGCAAAAGAATTTTGGTTCCTACCAACTGTTTYGCAGGGCACATGTCTTCTGAAGGATCAGTGTGTCCAGGGTAAAATTTTCCATATTTAGTTTGTGCCTGAAGCAGTGGTTTGTAAAGTTACCAAAAAAGCTTCAGCAATTTTGGGAGCTGGCAGATGTTTCTTTCTCCTTTCCATGTAGGAAAGCATTGATGAAGAAGCAGCAGGTAAATCAGTGTTTTAGTCTTCATGTTGCAGGTAGGACTTTATCTTTACTGTAGCTCTTTTTGCTCCTGCAGTACTGTAGATGTGCTGAATTTGGTTAATGACCACAGTGACTTGCCACTGTGGGAACCATCGATGATGTAGAAATGATGCAACGATTTGGCATCAGCCTTCCTGCATGGGTTCTGCCATAGCAGATACCTGCATTTGATCTTCGTAGGGACATACTCAACCTCTTAATTGTAGGTAGATTTAAGTTTTTTCATAATTGGAGAGACAAGGCTTGATTTAACTGCACTCCGAAGGAGCAGATATCRTTCATTTGGCTTCCAGTTAAAGATCAGAGCATTGCTGATGAAGTTAACATCAGCCCAGTGTTATGAAAATAATTAAGAAATTAAATTTGAAATCCAAGGGGCAACATTATCAGTGCTTAGTGTGGCCACATTATTCTGCTTCCTGTTAGAGGCTGCTCTGATAACTCTACCACAGTGTAGGAGTAGTTCTTCTGGAATAGTTCCTGCCCGCATGATTCAACGAGGAATTTGCAGCATCCTGAACTAAAAGCAGTATGTTGAGAAGGTCCAGAAATGTCCTCGGATCACTTGTCTTCTCCCTCTTGCTTCAAGCAGATGCTTGGCATAAGTCAGACTGAGACTAAGGTTTCTTCCACCGTATGTTATCACACTTAGAAAGCATTTTTAATTTTTTCCATTCGCTTTATGTTTTTGATCATTTGATGCATAAGCACATTCATTCCCTCTGCCCCACACCCTAAAGAGTGAAGTGCTGTCATCAGATGAAGGCTGTGCAGCATCTCTTTGAATTTTGTGGCACTAAAATGACACTGCGCTTTCATGCTGAAAACAGCAACGCAAAGCGGTCTGTTTGGTTATTAAATGGACAGCAGAGAGGGAGCGTGTTTATTCTGATGTGGAGACCTTTGAGTTGTTTTGCTAGTGTCTCGTGTAGAGTTGCACCTGGAAGGATAACTTAAACAAAACAGATACATTTAGCATCTGTGGGCAAGGCCAGTTTGGACTTTCTCGAATAACTGGTGTCCTGATATGGTGTCACCAGTGTTGTTACTCTATAAGGTAAAAGGCTTGAGATGGCATRTTCGCAAGAGTAGAAGATAAAGCTCTATGGAAATTGTTGCAGAATTGCAAGGATTGTCACTTTGTCCCTTTTGGCATTCCTTGGAGGATGGACTTCATGTTCCTCATTCACATTGTGAAACCTTCCTGTAAAACATACACCAAGAAAAAGTGAAGGGAGATGACAAAAAAAAGTAAGCAAAAAGGTCAAAAAATTCTAGAAGTTGTAAGCTGATACATCTGCTCTTATTGCCTGGCAAGATGACTATTAAAGCAGCAATTTTTACTCTTAATTTGAATTTTGTGTGTATGAATTTTGTGTCAAGTGCTGTTGAAGGAAGAYAACTGAAATGTCATTCCCCAGTGCCCCATCTCTCATGCTCCGTTTTAGAGAGGTTTGGAGGATCTTGAAAGGTGATTTCTGTGAGGGAGGTGAATCAGTCATTGCTTTAGTTTCTAGTTTAGGAATTAAGAAGCGAATGGATTATTGCATTGCAAATGGAAATGTAAGGTTCAGTATTTATTCTGATAAGCTTTTAATTCCATTTACGCATAGAAATTCTGTAAATGAAAATAGTGTACTATGGGAAACTTTTAGGAAGAGTGAAAGAAGAGTTTAAGATTTGCATTAAAGTTGAAGAAGAATTCACTGTATTATTGCTGTATATTAGATAAAGTTATGACTGCAGCTAAAGTAAAAAGCTTTTTTTCCTACTATTTTTATTCTTTGATGGGTATTTCTAATCTTTCGTAGTGTTAATTTGTGCAGAGTATCATGTACAAGTACTTAATGATACACCAAGAAAGCTAAAATTAGTATRCTAAATGTTTTCCTTCCTGCAGTAGTGTCTGCTTTTAGTTGAAAGGTAGAATTTAGTTTGGAAGCTGGGAAAAAAAAAAGAGGGAGAAGGAGAGAAATGGAAACTTGTGGATTTAGGGCAAAGTTAAAACAATATGGAAGACTGATGAATCTCTAGAGTTTTGCAAGGAAATGAAAGTTAAAATTGTCTGGTTCCTTCTTCTTCAAAGATGCTTCAGGTTGATTTATACTGCTACCGCTGAGATTGACGACTGCAAACTTTTTAGTGGGATTTTTCCTGAGGGATGAGTGTGTTTGTTTATTGTGAAATGGAAGGGAAGTGTGATCAGAATAGTTAAAATAAAACTAGAATGTGAGCGGAAAGAGGCCTTTTCCATGGTTATTTCTCTTTCTTCATTTTTAAGTTACACCAGGGCAAAGCTTCAGAAGTTGGTGCTGTTCATGGGCGGCCGCTTTGGGGCATGGGTGCCGGTGCTGTGCGGGGGCCCCGGTGGGTACCTCTGGGGCTACGCAACGCGTAGGCGAGCAGCACCGTTCCCATGTGCGACGCTCGCCAAAAATAGAGTTTTTAGACGTGTTTGTCATGGCAGCTGATGGACTCTCTTGGAAGGAAAGCCATCAGCTGATGGACTCTCTTGGAAGGAAAGCCATCACCTCTTGCACTGATGCAACTCCTGCTAGGAGAGGTGCGTGCGGCAGTGAAAAACGAGTGTTTGCAGCAAGCTCTCTTCCCTGCGGCTGCAGCAGGTTTCGAAGTGTCTCCTGAGCACGAGGAACAGCCTCCCCGCAGAGCGGGCAGGCGTTGCACGGGGCTGCGCGTCCTGCCGGGATGTTGGCGAACTGTGCGACGAGGCCTCGGTGGGCAAAGCGGAAGGAAGGAAGAGCCTCGGGGAGGTCGGAAAATGGCAGGTCTCTGCTCCAGCGGAGGGAAATAGGAGCTGGTGGTCACTAATTGCTCCCACATGATAGGAAATGCAGCAGCCTAGCCTAGCAGATTGTTTAGTTTCTTCCTTTTCTTATACAAAGAGGCTCCTATATTAAGTCTCACTTGAAGTTTCAAATTAAATGTCTGCAGGAAAACGTCTCTGAGAATCAGGAAATACATGCGTGTGTGCCTAAAAAGCAAAATCAAACGGTCAAATGCTTGCGTGTCCAGTCAGTGTCTTAAAGCCCTCTCTGGGCGTTTAGTCTGCTAGTGCTTCACAGGCAAACAAAAAATCCTTTGGGATTTGCTTTTTAGTGTCTGGGGACGTGGTTCCATGATTCATTCAGTGTCTTAGCTGCAGATAAACACATTCAGACTTCTGCATGGAAAAATAGCTGGTTCTCTCCTGGCAGTTTTTCAAAAGCTGTGTATTGAAACTCTGTTCCCAGGGCCTGCTTCGTGTTCCCTTCTGCCATCTAAACACCGCTGCATCCTCCATGCTCCAGCCACAAAGATTCGGGATGCCCAGAAGCCACGGGCTATAATCAGTGCGGGCAGAGAGGGAAGTGTGGGTTTTTTAACATCTTCTGTGGCCACCAGCCTGTTGTCTTGTTGACAATAGTTTTAGCAAAGCAGGGAGGAATAGTTTCGTTACGTGTGATGCCCATGGGTCTGTAAAATCCCGAGACAAGCCCACTTCTGACTGCTTCTCCTGTGCATTCACCATCCCCAGAAGTTTAAGTACATTTATAAAGCGTCTCCTCCACAGCCTTTGCTGTCTGTAGCTTCTCCACTAGCCCTGAGTAACTATAAGCAGGAGGATGAGGCTAGAGAAGAGGGCATCCAGCAGTGAATCTTCAGCTGTGGATRGCGGGTTTTGTGTTTTCAGTGTGCTTTAAGTATATGTGGACCACCCAGTTTCCTGAGAGCGTGTTGTAAACCTCCCTCAAATCCTGTCTGGTCTCTTTGGCATAGGGAATGCTTGTATATAGTACTGGTTTCCTTTGTTTGCATTTTGATGATGATTATTATTATTCTTGAATTAGAGCTACTTAAGGTACTTTCCTTCATAATACTTTATTTTGTACATAGGTGTATCTGCAGCAGTACATTAAACCTCAGTGTTACTCTTTCATTACTTTTTGTTGTAGAAAAAAACAGACTTTTTCAATACTTGGCAAAGGCACAGGGCAGAGGATAGAACTGGCTGGGTAATGGGAAAAATATTCAAATCTTTTTTGAAAAAATGCCAATGTCTATAATGCATTTTCAGTAAATGACTCAACTAGTTCTATTAAAGGCAAAAAATACAATGTAAATGCAGCCTAGTTTAATTTATTCTATCAACGATCACCTAGTAGGCTCTAAATACTCTCCTAAGTCTTTGCTGATTACTATTTTGCTGAACGAGACACTTTGTTGTCATTTTCCAGTAATGGAATGTCATTTTCCAGTGTAAACTGGGAGAAATTCCTTTAMGTTTGGTGGAGCCGTATTGGTTTAAATGTACTCAGTTCGGGAGAAAGCAAGCTGCAAGCCATTAAGAAGTCAGAGCTTGATTTTATATCTGAAATGGGTAGTTCCTTCATTTGTATGAACTTAAGCAGTCTGACATTTATACTACTAAGTGTGTTTAGATTGAACCTCTGAATTTGCCTTCAAGAAGATGTTAGGTATCTGCTCCCAAAAAGGTTCTACCTTGACTTGAAAGAAAGGAAGAATATTAATGTGCCATTTGTTGATCCCAACAGTAGTGCTGTTTTATGACTGAAAACTATATGTGAACCCCCTCGTGAAGTTTAATTGCTGGGGACTAGATACCTCCTCAGCCTTGCTAACAGGGCAGCTCTTACACTGGACAAATCTGAAATGTAATCTGCTGTCTACGCAGCAGTTAAAACTGAACATCTTATTTCACTTTGAAAAGTAAGAAATCATTCTTCCAAGTAATTGCTTGCAAAACACTTTCTCAAATTTCAGATTGCTTCCCTGCTGCCTCTCTTTCCTTCTCCACCCCTCACTTAATGAATGTGTGCTGGTCTGTTAGTGAAGATACTACAGCGAAGCTCATCTGTGTGTGTGCACATGCAGTAAGATGGTGTGGAGCAGCCAAGAAGGGGGGAAATGGGCATGCAAGTGTGCCAGTGTGAATATTTTGTGTAGGGGAGCAGGGAGGGCCGGGTTTTTGGATCAGGGTCTAATGGGATCCTAGATGTGTATCTACATAAGGACCCAATGAGCAGCAGCAGGGAAGAGCTTAACGGCAAGGGTCTCTCAGTGCGTGCGTGCCCAAGGAAAGTAGCCTCTAATGAGCCTGGAAGTGAGGAGGGGTGTCACTTGAGGTCTCCTGCCGGTAGAGCACGAGGACCTTCATCCCTCTTAGGAGTTTCTGGCTTATTTTTCTGCTTTGCAGACTCTCTGCTCCTTCCACGTCTCCCCCAGCAAGTGCTGCTGGCCTCGGAAAGCCACGGCATCCTTGCTGCTGGAGGATTTTAAGGGCAAGTTGGCCTAAGGCCTCTGAGATTATAGCTGAGCCTGCCTTGGAGCAGCAGGAAAGGACTAGCTGACCTGTCAAAGGCCCTTCCAACCCCGCTTTGTCTTCGCAGAAGTATGGAGGAGGACAAAACCTAACGAAGAAAAATTGTGCTGTAGAGAGGAGCTGACAGATCTTGGAGAACAGTGTTGATTGTGAGAGGTGGCTAGGAGGAGGTCACCGAGGCGCTGGCAAGAGCCACCTCGGCTGACGGGTGAGGGGGRCGCAGCCAGGCAGGAGAAGAACTCCAGACAGCAATGGTAAATAATGAGTTCCAGGATCTCAGCAGCACAGGGAAGAAGGACGTGCGTCGTTAGTCAGAGCAGCCAGTCAAGTCAAGGATAGGAGATTCTTGGTTTCCTTTAAAGAAGAAGAAGAGGCAGTGCATTTTCTATCATGGGAGAAACAAAGGAGAAGGTTGAGGGATGATAACCTGACAAGGGACCACAAAAAGTGGAACAGGGTCACTAGGAAACTTGAAAACAAGTTGACAGTAAAAAGCAAATGATGAAAATACGCTGTCTGAAAGGGAGGAGGAAAAGAAAAGTGTTTCAGGAGAGGGAAGGAGAAATATTTTTGTCATCTGAAGACAAAATCATCTATTTCAGCAGCTTTGTTTTGCATAAAACATGCGAGATCCTGTGTGTAGAGGCAAGTGAGGAGCGCTGAAGTAAACCTCTGGATGTGCTGAAGCAGGGCATGGGACTGTCCAAGCGAGATTCGCTGGCGCTTGAGAAAAGGAGAGGATTTCAGCTTGGAACACAGCAGAGCTGCTGAAGGAAAGAGAGTGTATCATGGCAAGGGGGTTTCCAGAGTCAACCAGTTGTAGACAGAAATGGTGGGAAATGTGTGCTGGATTGGGCCAAGTGTTGTAGACAGTCAGAAAAACTCTATGGAGTTGAGATGTTGGATAAAACATTCCAAGTGAAGAAAAGCAAAGCACAGGCAGAGTCAACACGCAGGGAGAGAGGGCTGAGAGCGGATCAGTCATCAGTGCTGAAAGCCTGGAAGTCACGGGAAGGTTGAGGGATGGGGTGAGATGATAAGGGCTGATGTTGAAATAWACCATGTGATGTGCCTGAGTATTACAGTGGATTTCCCCCTTTCTTCTAACATAACCATCACTGGAGTTGATACAAACATGCAAATTCAAATGTACGAAGCGCTTCTGGTTCTCGCAGTGTTCTGGGTACTTTGGGAATCCACATTTCYGTGTTATCAGAGCTCCTTTCTCTCTAAGGTAATCATCTTTACAGCAGTATGGATGGTAAGGAATTGCTGTTCCATAGGTAGCGAACGAAGGCATAAAACAGGCAAATCCTACCTGCAGTCACCTACAAATGGGACTGAGAACTGAACTGAGGTCTCCTGAATGAGTAACTTAAACATTGGCTCATCCTCCCTCTGAGCACCTACTTTGGGCATGAGGCATCTTGATATGTTACGTTCCACTGAGAAATGAAGTTTTTGGTTTATTTTAATGGTTTCTTTAGTGGCGTTAAAAATACCATARTTTACTTCTGAAATTCTTGATACTGGGACAAAATTAAGCCAGTAACTATTTGCTGGTTGAAACAGAGTTATGTTTTAGAAGAGGCTAACCAGGGTATCTGAGAGGGTAGCCTTTCTTTRATTTGGTGTTGTCTCTTCTTTCAGATAAACCGTGAAAGTTGGTGTTCGTTAGAGCCATGTCCCGATTCTTCACTGCTGGAGCCCAGGCGAACCCAGGAGTCTCCAGGTGAGTGACATGCCTTGCGTGAAGTGCTTTGCTTCCACATCTCCATACACAGCGCAGAAGAGCAACCTGGGGCTTTGGTTTGCTTACACGCCTTCTCCTCACCTTTTCTTATCTTTTTCCTTTTTTTTCCTCTCCCTTCTTTTTTTTCATCCTAACCTCAGGGGAAAAATAGATAAACAAAATGCGTAATGAATCTATAAGGAGTCGTTGTTAGCTCATGGTTGTAACAGTTGAATTGTAGTGAGTTGTATGGCATGTTACCTTCTTAAGTAGTTATGCATTTAAGGTATTTTGGACAGTGTTTTGACTTTTTTAGTAAAATTGAAAAGTTTGACAGGGGCCACAGRCATAAATATGGGAAAAGAAACAGGTCAGAAACTTAGACTCCTGCATCCATATTTAGATCCAAATAAGTGGCTTGGTTTTGGGGGAGGTTTGGGTTCTGAAGCTTTTTTCCATAGAAGTTCCGATGATTTCTAAGCTTCAGGACACAGGAATGTTGTTCAGAGCCATCTTTCCCACACCTTGCCCATCAGGGCTGRTGAGCTCGCTACCATGTATGCTGGCTAGTGTCCCCTCTTCCTTCCACAGGGACAGAAAAACTTGCCTGGCAAGTTTCAAAGAGGRGTTGATGTCAAAGATAAGAAAAAAAGCATTTCCTTTCATTGAATTATRCATGCTTAAAACAAACAAAGTGGAGTAAGTTATCAGGGCCATTAGTAGTGACTTTGATTGGACTCTTCATAGAGTAGACAGTTGCTTTGCTTTCATTACAGCAATTAGAGAGGGGGTCTCACCTGAACCTCCCTCAATTTATGTAAGACATTTGAAAGAAAAACAGATAAAATCACCAARTGTCCCTGTGAAATTCAAACCCAATCTGTTCAGAGTATAGGTTAATGAATGATATTGTGGGTAGCTGACCTGAGGGATTTTTGCTATGTAAAAGTTCTAGCTTCCATCAAAGTGAAATAAATACTTTGCTCTTTTTTTTTTTTTTTTTTTTTTTTTTTTTTTTTTTTTTTAAGAAGCTATGCTTGGAACAGTCATGCACAATGAGTGTCTTTCTTTTAGCAGTGTTTTACAAGATAACTTGCAGTATTGCATGTAGCTTCTTTTCTACTTGTTTCCCTTTTATTCCCTTTTATTACTTGCTTCTGAGTATGATTTTCTACTCTTCAGGCTAGGGTTAATGTGTTCCATTTGACTGCAAAATGTCTCATACATGTGTGACTTGAATATATTATCATATATTCATATAGATCAATATTAATTTTATACTTACTAATTATGTAATGTGACATTATAGAATTATAGTATGTATTATATAAGCATGTAGCAATATATACAAATATATGTTAATGATTATTAGCATATTTGTCTGTAATGCATAACAAAATGAGACAGTTTTTTAAGGTGGCAAAGGAAATGTGCTCTCCTGTCTGACTGAAGTATCAGAAAGACCTCGAGTTCTGCAGGTTCTGTCCTTACTTGAAGTGATGTAGATACTGCATACCCATACCTGAGGTTGCCGTGCGTTGCTGTGCCTCAGAGTGAGCTCTGATGCTGAAAGTATTAAGACAATAAGGAAAAGCCTGGCAACGTGTAACAGAGATAAAACCCTTAGCATTCACGGTGTAACTATAGCAACTCTAACTTCTCTCTTTTTTTTTTTTTTTATTAATACTTTTGAAAGCAGAGGCGTGTAGGAGATGTGTAGATATCAGCATGGAATTAGAGGACTTAGCCCTTAGACTAAGTCTTGGAGGACGTGAAACTTTGGAAAATGTCCGTTAAAAAGTTAGTTGGAAGCTTTCTTCCTAAGGCTTTTTACTCTGTAATTTATTTGCCTCTGTGTTATGTGCAAAAGCATGATACCATCATCATTTTATTTTCATACACATCTCTAGAGAGAAGCAGATAAGCGYAGTTGCACTCGAAATCATGTGTGTGCAGCAAGTAGGCGATAGATGTGTGATACGAGTCATTCTTCAGGCTTTGTTGTTATGACACTGCCGTCATCGGGGCTTGTCGGGTCACGGGTGTGAGAGACGGCGCTCTGGATTGTGCAACGTGTGTGCCGCTTAAAGCGAACAACACAAACCCAACTGGCTAACCGAGAGAAAGAAAGCCAAGATCCAGGATAAGTGAAGTATCCACTCAAAAGTTAGGACTTGTAAACTTAGTTCTCTTTGGAGACGAGATGAGGCATGTGTGGGGTTCCCCCACCTCTGTGTCCGCCTCATCTTCCTTCCCCGACTTCCCGCTCCGTTGTTTCATGTCCTCTTTCCTCTTCCAGCCTGTGCTGTCCCTCTGCTGATCCTGCAGGGCCTTCCCCCGTTGTGATTTATTGCCTGGGTGAGGTATCCGTTCATCGGCGCTTTTGGACCGTCCCCACTAGTTTTCCACTGGAACGTGGCTCGAGCCCCTTTGTTTTGCAGTCTGGGCTGCGGACATGCTCCGTCAGCTGCCAGCTGGATCGTCGGCATCCTGGCTCAGGGTCCCTTCCAGCTTCGCCATCTCTTCTGTACTTTTCCCTTTTTTTTTTTCGCCTTCTCCTCCTCCCTTATCCCCCTGGATTATGGAAAAGAAGTTCAGATTTTCCAGGTTTACCGAAGGGRGAAAAGGCAAGGGGAACAGGCACGCCTCGTCCAATAACTGCTTTTCCAATTCCCCGTGGTAAGGAAACTCCTCTCTGGAATGATGGTGTTTCCAACCAGATCCTGTTTCTCAAGCCGAATGACGGAGGTGCTGGGAGAGCCCCGCTCCCGTCAGTGGCCGGCCAGCTTGGGGGCAGTGCTCTCCTCGTTCTCCATTTACTTTCCACTACCCTCGTTCTCCGTGAGAGCTCCCGGCAGCCGGCGTTTCGTGCTCTCCAAGGCTTGCGGGTGGAAGGAGAGCGCAGCCGGGCTGTTCCTAGATGTAAGGGCTGGCCGCCTCCGCCGCTCGCTCCCTCCCGCCCGCCCGCCGTGCCGCGGGCCAAGCCGATGCTAGCACGTGGCCGTCTCTCGGGGGCTAGGTGGACTTGTGTGGCCCGGTGACATATGGAGGAGTCTGGTCCTATCATTTATGCAAACACTAATCACTCTTGACTCGATTTAACCTGCTTGTCCTAAGCTTAAATACGCTGTTTATCAAGGGTGGGATTTTGAATTGCGGTTACACCAGTGTGAGCTTCTGAGAGAGGCTGCCTAGCTGGCTTGACAGCTATCTCCTCCGACAGCGGCCTCGCTGCGGCTGGGGTGTTTTATAGCTGCTGTCGGGCACAGTTCTGAACTCAGKCCGGTTAAGGATAGCGAAAGAAAAAAGGTGGCTTCAAGCTACCCTACCCAAATCCGTGTTCGTTGTCTTGGTGTGCGAGCTGACACAGCCAAGGATTGAGCTTGTCGGATGTAATTTAAAAACGAGGGAACGTTTTATTGCCCTGGCTCTTCTCCAGGGAGCTAAGCGTGTATTGGTGGTATCTGTTTGGGTTAGAGCAGATCGAAAAATAACACCTTTTTCAAAAAGAAAATACCCAGTATGTTTAGCGGAGAGAAAAGAATGTCCAGTTATTGCCAAAATTGTCATTAATGCCTTTGCCTGAAGGCTGAAAAAATGAAACCGTAATAGACATTATGGATGCAAATACACTTCTGTTAGGGTTTTTAGAGAGAAAGGATTTTCTGAATAGCTGTAGTCTGTTTCCACACTGCTAATTACTCGGATCCAGACAGCTAGAAGCATTTCATAAGAAAGACGAGATGCAATATGCTTATGTTTAAATGTCAGGAGTAATCAGAGCTTGGGAATTTTTAAAAATAAATTAATTATGAATCTTAATAAAGTAAATTTGGCCATGGAAGTCATACTGTTGCTTTTTCAGTCCGAAGTGTAGAAGAAAGAATTAACAGATGATCCTGGTATGCATTAAAACTACTTTGACTTTAAAAAGTTAGAGGGATTTGATTGTTTTTAATTTTACATTTACTGAATATGAATATAAGTTTGCAGTTGCTGCAGTCAATGGGAAACATCCTGCTAGTCTTGGTACGGGGATATCTGATATGCAGTATATTTATTGGTGCATCAAGCTACAAGTGTACACGACTGTCTAATGGAGAATTTCTGTTTACACCATGTACTTCAATGGTGTGTGTGAAGCCTTTAAAAAGGCATTTTAACTTTGGAATAAACTCTTGAGAATTTGCAATCACTTTGGGGGGAAATGAACACAAATTGTAAAGCTGTTTTTAGCTCTGYGTTTAAATCCGTGGATTTACTGAGCATATATGACTGGATGTATGCGGGCAAAGGAAAGTATCGCTTTCTAACTCTTTCTGCTTTGTGCCCTTAGAATGTGAAAGCTTCCTGGAGGATGGGCTGAGCAGCGTCTGTGCCTCGTCACGGGGAGTCCTTAAAAGAGAGTCCGGGAGCGAGTCTGAGCTCTTCCCCTTGCCTGGTGATGGGATGGAAGACATTGTCTTTGGAAAGGTAAAAAAGAGTGGTTAAGATGTGGTTAAAAAAATTGAAGCCTGGTTCTATAAATCCATATTGCAAACTTGGTTAATTTTGGTTTCAGTGGTGATTTCTTTCTCTAGAAACCTGGTAGCGATTATCGTGAAACAGAATCTGTGGGAAGGAACTGGTAATCTAAAATTACGTGCGGCAGAATACCAAAAACTTTGCAAGCCCCTGATGTTAAAAAGATGAAAGTAATTTTGGCTGTCCAAAAGTAAATCCAACATTAGAGAAACAGTTGAAAAAGTAGATTTTCTTGCAAGGTTATTAGGGATAGCATAGGCAGTATGAAAGCCATCTTTAACTAACATAACAAAGACGTTTTCTCCTGGAAACAATGACCTCTCCACTGGCACCTTCAAAATCATATACTGTAATTCTCAGAAGAACCAATTTATTTTTTGTCAGTTCAATGCAGCTCCCCTAATAGGAAGGAAATGCTCACTCTAAATACTTAAGGCCAATTCTAGTGAATAGTTTTGTTGCCTAGACAACATACCTCTAATGCCTTTTTGCGTGCAAGTAGAAGGAACATGTTTTCAAGTTTGCTGATGATCAACAACAGAAGTCATTACTAACCTTTGTCATCTCTGTGCCCTTTGTGGTTGCTTGCAGATGAGAAGAGGAGGGAAGGGTGGGTGAGTACTGCGGTACAGAATCATCCTCTTCAACAGCAGATACCTTGCCTCCCATTTGGCCTTCAGTCTTTGTCTTCAGCACCGTACAGCCTGAATATATTCTGAGGGCGGCTGGGTTTTCCTTTTTAACGATCTTGCTTATAATTGATAGTTCTTGCCATAAGCAGATGATTTAAAAAAAACGAAAAAAGCACTCAGAAAGAGTAGAGCGCTGCAAACTGAAGCAGAGCGTGAGCCTCCTTAGAGCAGTCATCTCAGGGACTTTGATCCAAACTCCATGGAAGCTTCCACTTAGGTTCTGCATGGTTTTAGCTAGCTCAGACTTACCTATTTGAACACTAGGTTCCTGCTCTGAAAAAATAAAATTTGGAATATTTTTCAAGCTTGCTTTGAGAGAAATATATGTAATGAACCAAAGTTCTCTTTGGTTAAAGCAAATCAGACGATGGTGAATRTTTTCCAGCAGGACGGGAAACACCACAGCCTGGACTAAGTGATCTCATGTGCTATAAATGAACAGTAAAGTCATCYCTAATGAATGTTGTAGGGCACAATGCTCACCAGCCTCGCCCTTTCCCACCTTCCTTTCGAAGTGCTGGGRGACCCTGGATTTTGAGAATCCAAGGCCTTTTGGCAGAGCAGAGCACTGTCTTCAATTTCCTTGTGCAGACTGGCATGAATTACAGCAAGAGATTTTGCGATTTGAGTCTGGTTTAATAATGGTATGAGGGTGGGTGAGATAAGAGTGCTGTAAGAACACAGTAAAATATATATGACACAGAATTTTGGCTTTTTCCATTTCTTATGTGGAAAGTTTGTTTCTCCAAAGATGAGAAAAAAGAAACCCAAAACTTAAAATTGGTAATGCAACATCTTTGGCATGCCATAAAGAAAAGAAAGAGCTGATGGGAAAGTGGATCTTCAATGACTCCATTGCCAATGGAGAAAGGATAGACTGAGGAAATTATTTTCTTTATAGAAAGGGAAACCTTTTATTAAATTGGCAGCCTTCGCAGTGCTCTCATGATGTGGTGGGTTGCAGATTTCATCTAGAGATGGGTAAAGTTCAAAAGATTCATGAGTTTAGTTTAGGAAGTTATTCAAAGCTGATCTCAACTTCAGTCACTCTTTTCTGTCTCTGCTCTGCTGACTAACTCGACTTGATTCCTTGTCTCCGTTCTCAGAATTCATTTGTCTATCTCTTTCTCAGCTGTTTGTATAAGAACCAGAGATGTCTATTCATCTTTGTGGGCTTGTTCYTTAATTCGGTCTCTTTGCTAGACTCCAAAGCACAGCTGGTGGAAATGAGTGTTACAAGTATTTTTTTTAACATTCATTAAAATAAGGGCTGGATTTAATCTTTCTTTTCAAAAATACTCTAATTTACATTTCTTGATTGTAGTTGGCTAGCTCTGAGTCTATTAAATATTGCAATTCCTGTATTAAACCAGGAAGAGAGAGAACACGTTTATGAACAGAAAGAGAATCTCAAACCTTTCAGTGTCATGATTCTTGCTATTATTATCCTGTTCGTGTTTACYTTGTGTATGGACAAGGGTTAAACTGCCTTCTGTTAGAGTGTTTTTATTATACAAGACGCCCTTCCTCCATTAAAAAGGGTTTTGCGTAGTGGCAGGAGTGAGAGGATAGCCGTTAATCCAGAATTAACTGTTAAAGGAAACTTCAGTGGAACAAGCCATTGCCTGTCAAGGCTGTCTTGTTGTGAGTGTCTACTGCTTCCATAAAAATCAGTTGAAATTAATAGATTTTAAGCCCTAGTTCTGCCCCAGGGCGCTGAAGAACCGGGGTGTGTTGAATCGTGAGATCTGCAGGTGCCTTAAGCTGGCCCTGATGTTGGGTGTGGGTTCTCCATGGTGACTGCTTCCTTGCTCAGAGGAACATGGACTGAGYGGAGAGCACCCAGGTTCAGGGGGCTCCTGGTTAAGCCTGACTTGTTTTTTCAAACTTTAAAGGCTGTTGTTGAAACCTAGAAATCACTTACAACAYGCGTTCTAGGGCTTCAGCAAAATGCTGTATTTTGTATACAGCCATCTGTGCAGATTTTGCAACACCCTCTGTCCTGAGTGATTAATGCAGCATAAGGTCATTTCTCACAATCATCTTGTAACTTCCTGGGGCGTAGCCCATACGGCTTGCTCATCTTAACTTTTAACCTGCCACCAAAATTCAGCATTACTTGGAAGTTTTTAAATCTGCCCTTTGGGAAATGATTCACCTGACTGGCCCATGAGAAGTCAGGAACCTGCAGTTCATTGTCAAAGAAAGGGGCTGTAACTCACATTTGGTTTCTGCCTTTGTTCTGGTTTGACAAAGGAAATGGAAAAGATTTACATATTTATGGGTTTTTTTTTATTTTTTAGAATTATTTTTTCTCTCTTAAAAAGAAAAAGAAGAAGCACACAGGAATAAAAGTTTGAAGAGAGGGGCTTTCATCAAGGGTAGAGCAAGCCATTCCAAATCATAAAATTGATAATAACCAAATAATTGGTGGCCACTCTTGAAGTTAACTGTGGGGAGTGAATAAAGCGACCCTGCTACATTATGTTGCTTTTTGCATGTTGTTGTTATGAAAAACTTCGATATAATCAAAGATTTAAAACAAAGATTCTWTATTTAATCTTTTAATGCCATTTATCAAGACCTATGGAAGAAGGGAGTTAGTTGAAGTTACCTTACCTTCCCCCCCTACCTCCACATCCATGGGAGGATCCTCCATGAAGAAGAACATACACTCTTCTTGGGTCTTACCTCATTTTTTTCTTATAAGCTTCTTACTAAATAAAGAAAATAAAGACTGGTTTTGACAGCAAAGAAAATGCACACTAGCCTGTCTGAAAAAGCAGTAAGTTTTATGAGTTTTATGGTTGTAATTAAAAGCTGAATTCATTGAGGTGCAACAAAGCAGGTCTAATTTGAAAAGAAGTAATGTTTCTTTAATGTTTCATTTTTCCTGTAGGAAAAGAACAAATTAAAGATCCATTTCTTTTTTGCAAACAGAGGGGTTTTTTTGTTTTTGTTTTTTTTTTTTTTTTTCTCAAATAGGATTAAGCAGCAATGCATATTTACTGGCACTTGGCCGGATAGCTAATTTTTTTCAGAGGTGGCTTCAATATAGATGATTTTTAGCTGTGTCAGCCACACTTGGCACTTTCCAGGCAAAGTCCTAATCCTTTGTCCTGGTTATTTTGCTTTGTTTCAAAAAGACATCATTTAAATTAAGACAGAATATTTTAAAGGGGATAAACGTGGGCCACAAGTTCAAGAAAGTTGCATAGTGCTTTCTCTAGCCTGTCTGACGGTCAAGSTAAAAGTTGAAATGGACCATATATATTTCACGTTTTTTACGTTTCTCTTTGAACTGCAGTTTAACGATCGAAACCCCAAAACCTCCCTGCAAGGGAAGCAGTTTTCATTCTGAACTTTAAACTGGAGCAGTATTTGTGATCCATAAAAATTCCTCTCTTTACTCCGGAGCTAATTCCCCCGTATATAATTTGGTATTCTGCAATATTGTCGCTATATTTGCATCCAAYTTATAATGTTTCCCAAGTGCCCTGTCCTTCCACTGTACCACTGGCATGTCGTCGTCTCTCCTCCTGCTGTGCTGCCCTAACGTCTAACAGTATTTTCCTGCATCTCAGGAAAGCAAAACAAACTGCTTCCTCTTCTGAGGTAGTATTATCCACATAATGACTACTTAATTTGTCTGGATTTAAGCAATTCGGTAAGCTCTCATCATGAGTCATACAAATATCAGATTATCTTGCATACTGCCAAACATAATCAAAAACTTTACAGCTCATCCATTTCATTCTCCCTCGTTTTAGCCTGGGCTTCCCGTTTAAATGCGTGTCAAATCCATTATTTTAAATTTGCAGTTTAAGTTTACCATTAAAATGTTCTTACACAAATTCATCATTAACATTTGACATTCCTTACTGTGAAATTAATGCTTCTGATGGGATGTATTTTTAGTGTACTGTTTGGTGTTTGAGAAGTTCATTGTTCCTGGATATTGTGCTGTGGATGCTGKTTTTTTTCTTTTTTCTTTGATGGATGAGAAGGGGGAAATAGTGTGACAGTATCTATTTAAACCATCTTAAGAACGCTATTGTGTACYTTGTAAACGAAAAGAAGAAGAAAAAATAGATGGCCAAATTTGAACTCGGGCTTTTTCTTAAACTGCGAAATGTCTCATTGGGCTCCACCCTGAACACTTCCATTTCTTTGCATTTAATTCCCAAGAAGCTTTTAGCTTAGGATTTATACCGGTCAGGGCTCCGGCGAGCGCAGCCCCTGGAGGAGCTCGGGGAGCGGGCTGGCCGCGGCCGTAGCACGCCCCTTCGTCCCGTCCCTCGCGTTTCGTGGTGCCCGTCTCCCTTCTGAGAAGGGCGCGTGGTGGTGGTGGTGGTGGTGGTGGTGGTGGTGGTGGTGGGCTGTCCTCTGCCGGAGCGCGGCTCCGCGAGCGCTCCGCTGCCGCTGAGAACCCCGGAGCCTGCTGGCTGAAGACAGCTAGCTGCTGTGGCTTTGGTGAATAGTCTATTATATATGACCTGACAGATCGCTCTGCATATTATTATTTTAAATGATACAGTGCAGGGCTCTGCAGGAGAATAAATTGAAACTTCCCACGTCGGTCCCTCGGGGCAAGCACCGCTTCAGACGGAGGGTGATGTCATGAACATGCTTGTGTTTTCTATACTAGCCACGGGGAACACAGAATAATCATAGGCTGGTTTTAGGCTGTATTGTCAGCATGTGGCCTTTTGCCAAGGAGAACCAGTTTGGGTTCCACTTACTGCTTTTGGAGCAAACTAAACCAAAAATTGCAGGATGAATCAAGAGCTGTAATACAATGCGGCTGATCCTGCGGAACAGTATTTTTCAATTATAGTTGGATTTGAAAAATGTTGCAAACCCTGGCATTAACATTTTGCCTAATGGAAAGTGGTTGGRGATGGGGATTTAAGCCTTTATTTTTGTGTCTGTTTTATACTACTGAATAATTGTTCCTTTTGTGCTGAACRGTGCAGTGGAACATTTTGTTGCCTTTGAGGTCTCAGGGCTACCAGCTACAAGCCTAGCTCAGGTCTCGCAGAGGAGGCTGGAGTTTGTCAGCAGACGTCCCAATGACCCATTGACTCTTAATCGCTCTGCATCATTAACTCCTGGCAAATCTTTGGTGGGTTTACACCCCCCCGACCGATAACAGGTTCGGCTAGACATGGCTGGAGAAGCAGTTTGTTGGAAGCAGGATTCCCTGTGTAGCATGGAATGCCATAAAGTGAAGATGAAGGCACATCAAAGGAACCCCGTGGGGACCCCAGGACTGTGCTATAGGTGACTTACAGAGGTGGAAGAGACAATAACAGCAGGGAGTACTTCAACCGCTTTTGAAAGCAGAACAAAGAGTCTTCCTTCTCTGATGATTAATTTGCCTTATGCTATCAACTAAGAAATCTCACAGCTCTTGTTAAATAATATTTGCACTTATTTAAAATGATAAATGTATTTTTCTAGTTTACTTTCTAATTATTTTTATTCTACTTTTGTTGCAGCAGCCTGAAGAGGAGCAGTCAGCATGTGATGTCACCAGCTCCAGTTCCTCTGCCGATGACACCATGTCCTTGGAAAGAAACTCGTCCCTGGGCAGCGACACTTCCCTTCCCTTCCCACCAACGCTGAATTTCATCAGGCCCAAGGACAGGTACAGTTTGGATGGAAGCTGCATTAACATGGTGGCCGCAGAGGGAAGAGAGGGTGAACCCACTGGCTCAGGAGAGATGGAAGAAGAACTGGATAGTATAACAGATGTGCCTACGCATTCCTCCGTCTTAAGAAGCTCCATGCGACCACTGTCACCTTTCCGTCGGCATAGTTGGGGGCCAGGGAAGAATGCCACCAATGAAGCAGAAATAAATCAGAGGAGGTAAGTGATGAACTACTTTGGTACTTTGCAGCCGCTACTCATGCATATTCGTATAAGCTTTGGATTTGACATGATAAAAAGAAAAAAGAAAAGTGAGGATGTCTCTCTCTCTCTTTTTACTCAGAGTGAAAAAAAAATCTCGTAACATACTTTTTTTAATAAAATTTCAGGATGAAAGTTCTTAATACCTACAGCATACTTCAGTTTTCCAGAGAACAGAAAGAATGACTCAAAGCCTGTTAAAGTGAATGGAAATGCCTTGCAACAGATCTTCCATTTGGATTATCACGGCCCCTTCCAGTATGAAGGATTTTGTTAAAGGAATTATTGGAGTGTTAAATCTCATTGACCACAAAATAAACACAACCGCAGTAGCTCTGGCTTGGATTAAGATATAGTACAGGCTTCAGGGTATTAAACAGAGGTGTAGAGGCTCCTAGTTTGGGGTAGTGGTGACGTGGATAGTTTCCGTCTGACTCTTGATAAATTTTCAAGGAGTTAATTTCATCTCAGTCTCTCATAGACAGTACCACCTAAAACACATTTCCAACATTCTTGGATGTGCCCAGGAAGATTCTCCTTTTTCCCTTTCTTTCTGTCAGAAAATACACTAGCAAAGGTCCTAACAGCAGAGTGAAGTAAGACTGTTTGTGTCAGCTGTCTGAGAAGAAACAGTTTTTCTAGAGCTACTCATCCCTCCAACTCAACTAGGGGCAAAAAGATGAAATAAAAGAAGACAAACACTCCCAAAAAAATGAGTAAACCCCCAGAAGCTTGTACGTTGGGTTCCCAGCCCCCTGCTATGCCCCGTGCATACAGATGCAGTTCAGCTTTCGATTTGCCCTTAGGTAGGTAGATAGATGGGTATAGGTGGATAGATAGGCTTTGCTGGAGGCAGCCGGGGTCAGACCTTTTGCAGTTCGAAGGCAGCAAAGGTTTGATCGTTGTTTTTCATGTATTTGGCTTGTAGAGCATGCTTGGCCAGCTGTTTTTGGAGGTCTGGATGACCTAGCCTCCCTTGACTCTGGGAGAGATCCCAGCTGGGGGAGGCTGCGAGTTGAGACCCAGCGTCGCTCTCCGGTGCTGGTCCATGAGGAGTGCCAAGAGCTGCAGCTTTGCTGGGCCACAGTTATGTTTGTATGCTAAACTGAACTTTGAGTGATGCCATTAGACCCAGCCAYGGACAACAGGTTCCTGGTGAATTGGGCAGTTCGGATGATCCAGTGAGAGACAGGCATCTGCCTTTCGAAATGTAGGCACATCACTTTCCTCAAGTCATTAGAAGCTGTGTATCTTGCTAAAGGAAGAGCATAAAGCCTTCAGATTTTAAAGCCAATGCTGAAAAGCATTAAAGACCCTTCTGGTAACACAGSGTGAAAGGTGACTTTATTATTATTATTATTGCCACCTTTTCTGGACCTCATTCCGAGTCCCCAGGTGATATTTAAATGAATAAAGTAATGCTTATCTTGTAAAGCCACAACATAGTCAGCATCAGATATATAAGCTGGCTTATGATACGACAAGTCCGTAAGCTCATAAACTCATTTAGAAAGATTTATTTTTAAGTGTARGACCTGTTATGAAAGGATTTCTGAGAGTAATAAACTCCATGGCTGGCAATTACTGGTAATACTTAACAGATGGAGTTAAATTCTTACACATCAGAGTTTGGAAGCTATTTATGATATGGAAAAATATGTCTATTGTAAATGTAAGATAATTTGAGTAAAGGAACAGTAATTACTCTCGTATGTTTTCAGATACAGCTGCCACTTCATAAGGCTGACTGTCACATAGGTTGGTTAGAAAAGAAAAGCTGGATGGGTCTTTGCTGCTGTTTTATTTTCTGTTTTTTTCATGCCTTTGATACAAAGAAATTTGGATTATTTTTTTTCTTTCTTCTCTAGCCTTCTCATACACGGCTGCTGTGATGTTGATAATCGTGTTGCTTAATGGGCAGAACAAATAATTGGGGAGTGAAGCCCATACCAGTGACTATCAAACAGACCCGTTAAATTCGGGGTGTTTGGTTGTGCATTTGTTTCATTCACGTCTACTTTTCCATTTAAAGGGGAAAAGCCTGTACTATCATTTGACTCCGCAAGGTGGGATTGCCACCAGAACCAATCCAAGGACGGGGCAGGGTTGCACGGCCCGGATGAGGCAGGGAATGGGACTGCCTTTTGCAACAGTGGCAAGCGGCTAAATGAGCCAAACAAAATGCACCTCCCATCCGAGTGGAGAACTCGCAGCCGCTCCAGCCCCCGTCCAACCCCAGAAAAGTCTTTCCACTTTCRGCTTGCAGCTGAGCCAGGCTTCAGCAGAGCTGCTAGCATAGGACCCGAGGAATCCACACAAAAAGCCGTCTTTTGTATGATTCGATCTTTTCTAGTGTTACTAGAAAAGGTTTTTTCTTCTTGGTAAGAAGGAGGAGAATAAAATTTTGTTCATAGAAAGTATTTTTCTAGCCATCTTAAATAAAATGCCCAGTTCTCCTCCTTGTTCACTTCTGTCCTCAAATCCACTTCATGGATAGTCCTTGTGTCTACATTTTGCTATTAAAGACATAAAAGATAACTAACGAGGCTTCCACARAAGAGATGTTCACCCTTCACTAATTCTTTGCATTCGTAGTGGATATTAAGTATATCTCTTTTAACGACAATGCAGTGTTGTTAATGTTCATGTCTGAGGAAAGAAATGACTGCATTTTTCACTGATRGACTAAGCACTGCAGAACTGAAGCCATTGTTAATCATGGTTGTTAACAGCTTCTGTCAAATAGTTTGTCCGGATTTAAACTTAAAACTGACTTGGGTTTGGCAGCAGCTAAGCTGCAGCACTGTCGATACCTGTTCAACCTTTCTTCTGTTAAAAAAAAAAAATCTGTATGAGAGAGATTCATTTCTTGCTTTAGTACTTCATTTTGAATTTTCTTCAGCAATTCCACTCCCTCTGTTATGTGTGTGATGGAGATGATAATTCTTCAGCTGCCATTTGTTCGTTTTATTCCATTCGATTTGCTGATCACTGTCCATGATTCATTTTCAGTTCAATGCGAGTTCTGGGGGATGGTATAAAGAAGCCTCCCATTCATAGGAGAAGGTACAAAGCCAACTAATTTGACTAACCATTTTGCATTTGAATGTCTACTAACTCCATACAGTCATGTTAGTTAATGTGAGGCCAGTCACTACCTCTCAAAGCTTTCTTCTTCTTCTTCTTCTTCTTCTTCTTCTTCTTCTTCTTCTTCTTCTTTTTTTTAATTTTTATTTTTTTTGTAACTGAGTTGAGCATCCAGCTTGGCTGCTTTCCCTCTTCAGTCTGATGCAGGCCAGTTTTTATGACCTGTAGAGCACATGCTAAAACCATTTCCTTCAGGACAGTACACTGGTAACTTTGAGAAATCTTGAACATCATTTTGTTGGACTTCTCCACATGTAAGATTTGAAGTTGTATTAAAATCATTGTTTACCTGCAAGCATATGCTTAGTTTTTACTTAAAGCACATCAGAGACCAGTGCCAAGCCTTGCGGGATGGGCACCTGAGGAAATGCATGAGGAACAATCTCAAAGTTAAGAGAATTCTCTGCAGATYTGTAGCTGGTGATGGCTCTAGTTTTGCTTTTTTGATGTATTTTTAAAACCATCTTCCTAAAAGTATAGAAAATACATATTTTTGCTTCTGTGTTTTATTGTTTTCTTCCATATGACAAACTTTCAGTTCCTCATCCTTCATGCAGTTACATATTTTCACACATGTAACCCTTGAGCTGTATATTAATATATGAAGTAGGACACTTATTTTTGACTTAGCAACCATGTGTGCTGTCCACTTTTATACATTTAAGTTTAACCTCTCTCMTTCTGTGGCTGAACCTCTGCTGATCTCCCATAGCCTGTTACCTGCCCTCTCGTGGCAGATTATCAGAGGATTTCTTCTCCCCTGAAATGGGTGGGGTTACCTGAGATGTTGGTCTAGGTTGCCTTGATGCATGTGTAAACAAACTTTTGTATCTTCCCATATGGAATAAATGTTACCTTGGCTTTACCATGCATCAGCATAAATGATAAAGCCATATGAGCAGTGCTGTACAGTTCAGGAGATGGCTTTAGAAAAAGAAGAAAAGAGGAAAGACACAGGAAACAACATGTTTTTTGACTTCCATGAAGTCACTTCATTTGCATCGCTCTCTGCTCTGTAGCAAGAAGCGCAGTGCTACTCTTCTCAACTCATGCAAATGAGCATCTTTTTGCTAATTTTCTGTTAATACTCACGCAATTCCTACAGAGGAGCCTTTGGTCGAGCCTCAGACACTGAACTTACACATACCATCAAGAAAGTATGTCTCAAATAGGCAATGGGAAATACTTAGTAATTTCTGAAAAATTATGATAATTCTTTTGTACGCTTTCTCACTCTTTTCTGGCCTCCCAACCATTTTGATATTATCCTCTCTAACACTAATTGCAGAGTGTCAGCCTGAAACTAATTCCAGAAATTTATGTTCCCCCACAAGACTGTTGTATATAATAGCTCTCCCCCTCACTGCTCCCCAAAATCATTTTCTGTAGAGGGCTTTTGCTTGCTATACAATGATCTCTGCTCACTTTTTATGGTGTTGCCAGTAGATGGGTGGCTTACCAACAGGGATTATAATTCTATAAGTCTCTGTTTTCCATAGCTCTTGCCAAGAGGTCTTTATCCCTCTCTGAGATCTTCCACCACTTCCAGGCTTCCTCCTGCATGTGTGCCTGCTTTCTTTCTCCCTCCAGCTCTCCCTCACTCCTTTCTTCTGCCTTCCTTCCTTGCCCTTTTAGATTGTCACTGCAAAGTGGTAGGAATCATGAGTAAATGCATCTTTTTAAAAATGTGCTATCTAGAGTAAATGTTATATCATTTCTTTAAGAAGGAAAATTCTCTCTCCTTCCATTCATAAGTACACACAAGAATTACTGACTCTTGCAAACAAATCTGTGAAAGGAAATTGGTCTAAGAACAGCTCCAGTGGCCGAGACCAAAGGTCCATCTGGACCAGCATTGTAGTGGCCATAAGCAGATGATCAGGGAGCGTRAACTCCAGGAAATGTGTGTGATACCTCCTCATCATCCTTTCTCAGTTTTCACCTACCTTCTACTCAGAGGATTTCCTGAGTCCCCCAGAGGCTGAACACACTGCAGGGAGTGCAGACTGAGGAGATGTATAATGCAGATAGGCTTATGTGGCCGTGAAGACTTGGTTCTTGTATGCCCTCAAGAAAGTATTTAATCCCCTTCCCTCACTAGTACTTCCCTCTTGAAATGTTTGCGTATTTGGGGAATGTGTGCCTTYATAAAGCATGTTCATGGCGATGTGCTGAGAGCTGTTGGTAAAGAGCTTTGGTGTGCAAAGTACAGGTACTTTAGATGTGTCCTCACCCAGTCAACATCCTCGATAAAACAAGTAGCAATTTTTTGAACTCCTGTCCTCAAACCGTTCCTGAATTTTCCCCTTGTTTTGTATTGTGTGTGGAAATGACATAAGGATGTAGCAAAGGACATGCACAGTCAGTGGCTTTAAACCTTGCTTTGTGCCATCTGAGCTTTCTGGCACTCACAGAACCTGGCACAAGGCTGCAGAAGCGTATGCAGCCCTTTTCATAGGCTTCTGGCCTGGAGGAAAGTGCGCTCTGGCCATGTCCTCTCCTTGCGTGGATCACATGCCAGAGGCTGGGAGAAAGACTTGGACAGTACTGTGGGCCAATCTGTGCTGATTCAAAATTCCTTTCAGACAACATATGTTTCCTGGACAGCTTTTGAAGTTTTTAGGGGTCTTTTATACACTGTARCTGACAAGAAGAGCCTGCAGTTGGGCCATAACTGCACAGAGGAAAAATAACAAAAAGCAGTATTTAAAATGACAACCAAAAATATTTGCATGCTGTATTTACATCTCCCATCTTTCATGATGTAACTTTGGGGGTATACTGAAAATTTTTCTAGTCAAAATACTATTTCAAGGACTCTGATTTGAATTAACCACAAGTTAATAGTGAGACAAGCACGTTTTTTTCCCTACCCTCTTTCACTGATTTTCTGTGCAACATTAAGAACATCACTCTCCTTTCTTGTTTTACTCAAGTCTTTTTTTTTTTTTTTTTTTTTTGAGGTTATTAATACTTACATGGAAGGGACTTGCATGTTTAAATGTTTGTAAGGGATTCTTTTTCTGATTTTGGATGAGAGAGGCCAGAAAAATACTAATTATCACTAACATAATGGCTACATGATTCTTAATGCAAAATTGACTTYGGTGTATTTGGTCCTGTTTTGTCTTAAAACATCTCTCCCCATGAGGAATGGTTTGTCCAGTATGTTTCGTACTTACTGATGGGATTGGTCTGCGGAAAGCATAAGCTGTCTTACCACCCATTCGGTGGTAACTGAGGACCTCCGTCCTTTGGGGGAGTCTGGTGCATTCTGACAGCCAGAAATACATGTTACCCATTGCATTGTTCGGGGAGGTGTTTTTTTTCCTGAAGACATGCATGAGTGAGAGTCTTTTAACATTCCCCTGTTCCGTAACAGTCCAATAATCACAGCCCTTCTCCTTTCTTTGCTTCTTTTGATGTTCCTAGTTTGAGCTGGTGTCCCTCTGGCGTACAGTTCATTGCCATGGGTCCTGACTTTAATTGTAGAAGGTATGGTATAAATAAATGTGCAGCAGCAGCAAAGGAGCACTGCAAAAACTGTTTTGTCGGCTTCTCGTGTGCAGGCTTTTTCCGTGCTGCTCTGGCTGAACCGTGCACGTGTGTGTTTGCTTCGCCTGCTTTTTCGGCGATTAGGCTTGGTAATGGGTCTTGTACAGATGGGTGCAGGTGAAGGTGGTGGCTGCTTTTCATCGCCCTTGCGTGTTAAAGAAGCTGCACTGTTGGGTTGGAACTGCTGTTTCTCTCGATGATTTTAAGGTGCATTTTGCAGCAGCGATAATCAGAACGGTAATTGTGACAGCAAAATAATCAAAGTGAGAGTTAATGTAATTCAGCGCTGCTTTGTTCTGGACAGATCTTATAAAGGATTTAAGTTTGTACAGACTTGCTCTTTGTAAATTGAAAGCTCTAGTTTCTTCTTCARAGAGGCTAATCATGTAAAACCTTCTGTAAAAAACCAATCTGATAGCCATAGATGAAAATTTCCCAGACATTTAAAATACGCGTCGTCTGTAAGGAGTCCCAGTGTTGAGATTAATGCTTTCAGGTCAGATCTTTACCTGATAATGTGCATTAACATAACAGCAGGCCTGTCTCCCAGATTTTATAGCTTCTGTTTTCCTCTGGCAGTTCTTGCTTGTTGTGGGTGGAGGTTTTCAAATCTTTTTCTGAAGACTAGATACTTAGAAAGAAGGCAATCTGCACTTGAAGTTACGGAATTAGTTAGAATTAATTCCGTAACTAACTAACAATTATAGACCAGTACTACCAGCTGATGGCTATTTGATGGACTACATAATATTATTTGCAATTTTAAGCTGAGTTATTTGTGTCACAACAAGCTGCATGACTTTTTTCTTAATATCATGGTTATTGTCTTGGGATAGAAGAAAAAAAGTTCCTCTGTCCTATATAATCAGTAGTAGTGGGACTGATTTTACTGGGCAGGTGTTTTAGAATAATCTATATAATGCCTGCTACTGATCTATGTCATTGAGTCAAAATCCTCCTAAACAGATTAAACTGTAAGTGCCGCAGCCAGTCCTCTTTCTCATTAACTAGCACGAAAAAGCCTTTACCATAAGCTAAATCTTCTGACTGATGATTTATTGCAGTTTTTGCTTTGAAGATATATTTTTATCAGCCACTTAATACTTCTAACAAAGTATAGAACGTAACTACTATGCAAGTCTACCTGAATTTAAAGCACCTCTGGTTGTGTAAACAATCTCTACAATTTAGAGTGTTTTCCCCCTTTAATTTATTTGAATGCTAGCTRTTTGGCTACTTCAGTGTCATGATTAGTCTGAAGCTGAAATCCACTTGTCCATTTATTCAGGGTAGACCACGCTTCAAACTAGCTGGACTTTGTGCGCATAAGATCAAACCTTATTGATGTAGGTGTGCTAGTGTACCTGGAGGTGAATCTGTAAAGCTTTCACATTAACCCCAAATTGGACTTGCAGTGGGGTTATCAATACTTGGCCACAATGATTAGGAGGGTCRGAAGCAGAAGGTCAGGGTAAGGGAAGATCAGGTGGAAATAATCCCATGTGAAACATTGTTTCAGAGAGTATTAATATTATTTTCTGRGGAGATCACTTGTCTGTCAACAGCAGCTGTCTCTACAGAGATTGGCCAGCCCTTTCGTTCCTACCAGTTCTGCAAGCAAAAGTTTTATAGTAGTGTTGAGTGATCTTCTGTGGCTCTGCTGGACAGACCTAGCTTCATAAGCAAAGGATACTAGGACTGATTGACTGAGGGAGACAACATTTATTGAATTAAGGGGGRAAAAAAAGGGTGGGAGGGAAGAAACCAGCTTTGGCAGAAAGAAGGGCATTGTCAGTGCTACAGCCTTGTGCGGTGACAAGTGCTAAGCAGACTCGGAGGATGTGTCTGCAAGGAGGAATATTGCATTCAGCACAGGGCTGATATCGTGGCTTCTAGGAGCTGTAGTTTTCAAGTACAGGCAGCACTGGGCTGTGCAGGTAGTTCAATTTGGGTGGCTTTATTCCAAGGGGAACTTAGTAAAGCTAACAAAAAAGAATATGTAGAAATATCATAATCTTTAAAAGAGTAATTCTAGATTTTCCTCTGCACCACTCAAGCAGGGGGGGAAGTAGGGAAAAGTCCTTTGACCCAGGAGTTTGAATGGTTATTCCCAAACAAGCGTTGTGTCTCAGAAGACACACAAAGGTGCTGCAATTTGTCCTGAAGAAAATGTAAAGGTAAATCCCTSTGCTGCCACCTTCAAATGGTCATTGAGAAGTAATGTGCTGAGAAATAACTTAAGTGTTTCCCTGTATGGTTCAGTTAGCAATTGCATTCTGCTGTATGACTGAAGGCCCTATGTGATGAAAGACAGCAGGCTGTGGGAATTAGTCAAGATCTAAGCTCCTTGATTTTTCTTCAGTTACAGCCTAGAAGGCCTCGCTGGAGACCCTAGTGAGAACAAGAAGCCCTCAGCAAGCTTGGAGGCTGCTTCTCTGAGCTCCAAGGACCTCCGACGAAGTCCGCTCGCCAGCGATGAGTGTGGGTCCCTGGTCTCGCTCACTGAGGAACTGGAGCAGGGGGAAATCAGAGATTACGATCACCAGGTAAAGCTGTCCRGCTATTACTAGCTTTTCAGAAAACTCTGAGTCAAAGTCATGAAAGTTTTTCGTTCCTAAGTGACTGACTGCGAAGGCTGCCACCCAGCTTATGTAATATTATTTGAGTCTTCATTTTTAACACTGAGATTTTCCACTTTGTTCAAATTTACTACTTGATTATTTGGGGCAACATGGTTGATGGGCTAAATCTTAGGGTGGAGAATAAGTAACTTCCCATTTTTTCCTGCTGATTGCCTGAAAATTAGGAAAGGTTACTTAACTTTCTAGCGTAGATATAGTGATATTGTCAGTAGAGGTGTTACAAGGCTTCAGCAGCTAATGCTTRTGCAGCCTTTTGCAGATCTGAAAATACCAAATACCAAGCAGTAAGTTATCTGTTAAAGTTTTCAGGTTTATTTTCATATTGTAGGAGAAAACAAAGATAGTTTTGCTTTCATAGGCATAACTAAACCCAAAAGGCATGTTGTTAATAAGCAGTAGACGAACAAAAGATTAATGATGTATTAAGCAAATTTAGTGTGATCTCTTTGGAGCAGAAGTTTATGATAGGTATTCAGGACAGATGAGCCTAAATATTCTTAGAATCTCTGTTATTGTTATTGTTCTTATTAAAGAAGCAATTGTAATGTTAAATGTTTGAAATACTCTGGATTTCTGAGCTTGACAGGTTGGCAGTAATGTTTTCTGGGTGCATACCAGAATCATTAGCCAGCTATTCTATTTACCTATCAGAGTCACAGTCATCCATCAAGGCAGTAAACGGGTTGTGCAAGAGCTGACCAGTTAGAGCTGGTATGTCATGACAGCATCATCTCATGCTTTGAGGGATGGCGTTTTTGGGGAGCACACTGTTGAGCATCTGAATTTTTACCATGTTGAACCTCTTGTTCAGGTATAATGAGAAGATGGAATCACAATAATGATTTCGGGGGCAATTAATAACACATTTTGTGATAACCTGCAAGAGAAGGAAACAGTGCCCATCTCTAGCTGTTCCATAATTAGTAGCCTTTCACTTAAAGAACAAAACAAGATTTCACTTGTACAACTCTGCTTCTCTTCTTTGGGGTCTTTGCCTTTCTCACCTATTACATTATACTGGAAAAATGCTTCTGATTGTTTTCTGCTGGTTGACTTTCAGTGTGAATTTTGGTCAGCAYGAGGCTGGAACTGTCATCTGTAATGGGTATGAAGCTGTTGTACTTGACGCATTTGCTCAGTGTGGTTATTTTCTGTTCCGCAGATGCATCAAGGAGCACAGCCACAAGGATTTCATTTCTGTGCTGCTGCCGTTTCTTCTCCACTGACCAAATCTGTGTCTCTAATGGCAATTAGTAARCCAGTGCTGGACAGTGAGTAAACGTGATTTTCCATTATCCTTATCCATTCCACATACTGTACTATTAAGCATGCTCTTTCTTTCCTATATTATGTGAAATACAGATGCTTCACTATTGTATTGGAATTATGAGTAGATAGGCAGACTTCATTCAGTTATATCTTTATTTCCTTCTCCTCACCATATCCCTGGTGTTATGAGTGCTATTTTTTCTTTTTCTTTTCTTAATTAGACTGGTATCAAAACTATGATTTATTAAGTTTGTTGTAGAAAAGCTATATTTGAATTTCGCATCCTTTCAGAATTTCTTCCTCTGATACTGAGATAAATTCTGCTTGAATTCTAATTTTYCTACTTCTGGATTTTTGAAAGTTGAGATATAGAAACCTGGGAATGCATGTCTTGTTCTCACAGAGGGAGCTTGTTGCTATTTCTTTAGTTTGAAAAAGAAAATAGTAAAAGATGATTAGGTGAAATTTTTCAATTTAGTTTCGCTTAACTGAAGCAACAACAACCGTTTAATTTTGCAGCTTCACTGAATTGATTCTTTCAGTTGAAAGAGTCATCTAGAAGGCTGCAGCTGGATGTTCTTCAGAAGGGCCATGTTACACGTTTGCATTTTCTTAATTATCAACCAGAAAACTGATTTGCTTTTTGGATCACGTGTCATCAGTCAAAGATGATCTCTATCTTTTCCTCTTTATTAATATGCCGCTTTCTTGCGGTTGGGTAATACGCATCTTTGGGCTGTTGCATGCAGTTATGTGTGCAGGGCATCACCACATGGCCTTGGGTTCCTGGTTGTCTGTACGCTGTGATTAGCGCTATTCCTTTTTTTTTTTCTTTTGTGGTCAGTAGACCAAGCATCCCTCAGTGGAGTTAGCAGACAGGCAAAGGGTTTATTCGACAGTTGTATGTTTTTGGTGAGTTTTGTTATGCAGCTTCAATCTAGTGTTGTGCTTCTGGAATTGATGCCAAAAATGTTAACTTTAATGGAAGCATCAGATGCAAAGGGAGCTGTATTGAAAAATCAGAAGTTCTGCAAAGCTTAAGAGGAAAGGTACTTTAAAGAAAGGCATTTTAGTAATTTAGGAAGCTTGCTGGAAGAAGCTCACAGAGATTGAGCTTTACAGGAGACACTTGTAAATTCTTTGCCTYGTTCTTCCATGATTAATAAGCATGTGGCCTAACGAGTGTGTCCCCCAGCAACAGTAACCAAAACACCATCAAACTTACCCCATGAAAAGACCAGCTTTTGCTCTGTGTGATGGCGCACCCTCCTTCCTCCTTGTGCTGAAGGCTTTCATTATTTTTTTTAAGCAACCAATTTATTGGCATTGCTTCTAGTTGCTAACCAAACACTATAAATAACTCGGCTAACTCCCAGAAAACAGACTCTCTCCGTGGTTAAGAGAGCCTGGCAGGCTGATGCTTTCCTCCCTCTTGCTTGAGACTTTCCTTCAGGCTCACAGAGAGGGGTTACTGCAATGGAGAATTTGTGCCACCATCTTGGGACTAGATAAATTACAACTTTTCCAGAATTTTCCTGTCTCATGTCCCACATTAAAAATGCCATCAAGGCCTGAGCTAATGATGGACAATGTTTCTTATCCTATCCTCTGTTAGTGTCAGCCTAGCCAGGACAGTCTTTTCTCAAAAGAAGGAAAAAAGAGAAAATATTAAGATACCTAAAGGGATTGTGGAGGAACTATCAACATTCATATTCTGGTTTGAGACAGATGTCTATTAGCTGTGGACACAGATGTTAAAAATGACTAATGCCTTTGTGTGCTCTCCTTTCTCAATAGCTGATTTATGACACCTCCACAAGGTCTTGCTTTTGTAGGAAGGTGGTTTCAGAAAATCTGATGTGTTTGAGGTGTTTGAAGAAAGCATCCAAAAGCATTACTTACCTTGGAAATTTAAGTTATGGATTCTCTTCCCAACTCGGACACTTTCCTTACTTTGGAAACTTCAGTAAATCACTTCATTCTTCCTTCATCAATCTAAAACAAGAATGGTGTTACCTGTTGGAGATGTGACCATTAATAAATGCAAAGCAGCTTAGTGCCTTTTTCAGAAGATCTGGGGTTTTATAATATTTTGACATTCATGTTATTGCAGCAGAATATTTAAGAGTCATGCAAGAATAAATCCTTGATGTAGTGGGGATAAATTCAAGGAAAACTTTAATTGTCCATGTTTCTTCATTCCACTTGCATAATTTTATGGTAGATGTTAAACAACAAAAATTCCTGACCCCCTCCAAATATGTCTGAATAAAAAGGAAGCAACATATTTTGCACRAAAGCTTCAAAAATTAAATCCAGTTAAGTAAATATATGGAGAGCTTTCTCCTRTCTTTCCCGTATATTGGATGTAGCAAGACAAGAGCAACTTCCAAGAACGAGCTTCTAACCCACATTTCATTTGATGTCTCCAAAAGTAGTTGTGGCCGTTCAAAACTGCTAATCCCATAGCATTTCATAGAGGGAGGTCACAAGAGCTGTTGGCTGGAGTGCTCGGAAGATTGCTTTCAGCTCTGGAATAGCAAATTTCCAGTGTGGAGCATTGTTATAAAGCCAGGAACTGCTATAAATAAAACCACTGAAATGGAAGCTGAGCTATGCTGGAGGACGTTGTTCTATTTACAGTAAAGTATTATTGTTCATCTTGACTTTTAGTCTAAATAGATACTACACTACAGAAGAAAGAAAAGGGTGTTTTCCAGTCATGTCCTGGGACAGTAGAACAGCTCTGGCTGAAAGACAGTCTAAACAAAACAGATGTCTGAATCTTACTAGGAATTCTTGAATTTAAATGCCTTCCACTGGGTCCATCTCTAGGATTGTTCTGCATTAGGTGATGAAGTTGGAAAAGCGTGAGCACAATTTTGGTCAAACCCTTGAGGGGTTTGGCGCTTGTGACTAATGGCTGAAGGAAAATTTCAGGAGAGTTTGCTTTGCGTTGAATGTTTTGCATGAATATTCCTTGGCTAATAATCTTGTGTTCTGAATTCAGTCTTGTGGTAAGATATCAGCAATACAAAAGCTTCTCTTTGTGTTGGGTTACAGGCTGGAGGTTGCCATCTTGGGTCAAATGATGAGAAGGTTTGGGAAGTATATTCCTCGGGGATCTTTTAAAAAGCAATTAAAGTAAACTCCTTTTAGTGTGCAGTTTTCAGGAGAGGTCATGAGCAAGTAGCAGGGATTTCCAGAAAGGTGCACAGTACTAGCAGATAAATACAATTTCACATATTGAAATAAGCAGAAGGCAGAGCAGTAACATATTCAAGAAAATATAATTGAACTTGTTTTCATAGTTCTGTTGCTAATGGGAGAATTTATGTCACAAACTGATTGCTGAGTTTAGCACTGTGGTGGAGTGCTTACAGATAAGGACTGAACAGGTTGCAAAGGGGCTTTTTCCATATTGAGGCAGTTTCTTTAAAACAAGGCTGTGAGCTTCAGAAGAAGGTGGTAGAAGAGATGCTTATTTTTTCTGTTTTATTTTTCAGAAGAAAAGAAGTTTAGGTCACTTAGTTTTAAGGTTGGAAGCTTTGAAGGACCTAACATGAGCAAAATGGGGTGGTTTTAGGTGTGGAAGTAGCCTTGAACCTAGTTATGCATGCAGTGAAACTGGCACCCTCTGAAATCTGCACATTCTGCATCTTTTGTTGCTTGTGCCTTTTCTGAAGCTGCTGCTTTGCAGACATTTCTTTTGCTTGGTTTTAGTTTGCTTTGGCTGCTTTCCTCTCCTTTCTATTATTAAATGCATTTTCAAGCATGCTCTAATGTCTGCTGTTAACCCACTTCTCAGCCCCGGGACGGACTCGACCATCCAGACGAATCTCCTTCTCCTTCAGCATCTCTCCGCTCATTCCTAAGTCTAAAACTCTCTTTTCTATTGGCTCTTCTTCCAGTGATGAGGAGGAGGAGTTGGATAGTAAGTAATCATTTTCTGTGCATTGCAGCCAATATGGGTGAAAGCTACTGTGTTTCTGCTTTAAACTTTGCAGTTTTACCTTGCAGACGTTAAACTAACTGCCCTATTGCATGATATCTAACAGCATTATCTTAGTCCTGTATGCGAATGCTAGCTAAGGGCAGAATGAAAGGATTATAATCCAAGAATTTTTATACATCAGCACCCTCGTATCTCATCTGGTTAGCTTTGATCTTTATCCATTTGGTGAATGCTATCATCTGCTGTTGTAATTGGTGATATTGTCATTACCTTTTTATTGTAAGCAAAATCCTTGTCTTGAGATTATTGCGGTACATGGAGTTAAGAGAAGACAGGTCCTTGTCCTCCGCATGCAAGAATACATTGCTCGGTGGGAGTAGGAGACCTGATATTAAAGTCTGGAGAATCTTGATTACGACTTCACAGTTGCCTTGTTGAGCAAAAAAACATAAATTGGGGCCAAACACCTTAAATCTTCAAGGTGTTCAGTGTCTAGGTCTGGACAATATAATCAGAATAGTTTCGTCGTGCAGGAAAGTGTTATATGGTGATTTTTTCTCCTGCTGCAAACTCCATTGCTAGCAGAAGTGTGAATTAAAATCATTTACCCTCCTTTTCTTCTTAAATAGACACATAAAAGACATTGATGATGCTTCCTATTTCTTAACTGTATTTTATTAAAATGTTGGTGAAATGATGACTCTCTTCTGTCTATAGCAAAAATTTAGAATGGCTGTATTGGTTCAAATAAAAGATTTGCAAGGAAACCTACCCCTACCTCATGCTCATACTGGCACGAGGGTTGCTCCTTTCCAGTCTTACAGGTTTTGGTAGCTTCCCTAAGTGGAAAAAAACTCCACACCGTCCACTCTGCATACCTGTTGTAGGTATCGAAATACTTCTTTCCATCCCCTGTGTTGATTGTACATTTGCTCCTYGCTGCAAGAAGCTCCTTGCTTCTGCTCTTTTGGGGGGTATCAGGTGACCTGTTTTGATATTTAAGCTCCTTTATTTTATCCTGTAACTATCCTACCACTTAGCAAATCCTAATAATTCAGGATGTAACAACCTTATCAAGTGTTTCTATTAGGCAGTATTTATCATCTTTCCCTCAACAGTGCTGCTGTTAGTGATGAACATTTAATGATGTCTGATATTGTCTCAGACAAAAATATTGCCTTGTTTATTTGTGTTGCATGTCCTCATGTTTGATGGTACAGAGGTGACTTTATATAAGGTTGGTTTAGTCACAGCTGTTCATGAGATCCTTKGACAATGGTTACCTTTTATATAATAATCTTAGACTTTTTTTTTCCATGTCTTCAGGGTTCATTTCTCATAAGAGGGTGAATGTGTTTGCCTTGAGATTAAGCTTGTATTTCAGTTACCGTTCCTTAACATCTCCATGCCCCAGCTTCTCCTCTAGAGTATGGAGAATTAGTTGCAGTTTGTTTGCTGTCATCAGGTATTTAAGATGCGGATTTCAGATGGCCAGGCAAGCCGGGCTGTGCATTTTAGAAATGGTTAGCAAACCTCTGGATTACTTGGCACCTAAAAGTTTAATTACTGCCAGAATTAGGAAGCTGCAAGCTGTTTTTTGTTTGCAGTCTGCTAGTCCTGCTGCTTCTTTTTTTCCTAAATAACCTTGATGAATTACTTCAAGTCCAGCTACCATATGAAATAATTTTGATGGGTAATGTTCAAACGATGTTCAAATAAGTACGCCAAAATTTGGCCACTAACCCAAATTCATCGGACATTTGTAGTAGGCCTGGATTTCCTACAGAATTAACTTTTTTTGTGGGCTATGAAATCTGACCATGGATCAATTTTCATATTTCAATTTTGATCTGGGTAATGAAACACAGAAAGTAAGGAATTCCTTGCCTACTCCCACTCAAAAAATTCCGGAAGGTGAGAAAATACCTTCTTTTCTATGCTCATCTTTGTGGATTTTCCAGCTTATAGCAGCATATTGGTCATATGATGTTACATATTTTTATATATGTATGTATAKGGTTTTTTATATATACATATATAAAATTCAAAACCATAAACAGGCTTTCACCTTGATTAATGTCTGTATCTGTTTTGCCTGTCAATGTCAGGAGTCTCCCATTTCTGCAATAAAGCACTATTGCAGTAAAAGAKAAATAGTATCAAAGACTTTAATGTACTTTCTCCAGGTGCTGAAAAGCAGTCACGAACAACAAATTATTATGACTCTTGATTCAGTGTTCTTTTGTTTTTCTCACATTGTTAACTGCAAAAAACAGAAAAGACTTGTGAAATGCCTAAATCCAGCTGAACTGAGTAATCTATTAAAAAAAAAAGAGAGAGACTAAGAGACTCAACCCAAGTTAAAGCAAGGTAGAGCTAATATGTGAACAGGAATCACTGGAGTGTTAACCAAGGACAGAAGTTGGGAGTCTATAATTTACTTGTGTGGCCTTTTATGTAGTTAGGTGAATATATAAAAAAAACAGCATAAATATAAAATTGTATAGCTTTTATTCRATATATGTTGCAGTATTACTAACTGATGTATTTGGGATAGATCATTAATTAGATGAAAGGTTTAGCAAGGAGCACATTATTAAAGATCTCTAAACAGGGGTTAGGGAATGAGGTATGCCAGTACTTTAGTTTTTTCAATATGAAGAATTGGTATTTCTGTCGCAGTCTTKAATCAGCATGTAGGAAAATGTGTGCTTTAGAATAATAAGGCGTAATATTGTATAGAGTTTTTCTTAATGCACTTTCTGCTTTTGGACAGGGGACTGCCTTTTCATCTGGTGTCAAGTGGCTTTTTGCATTCGCCCTTAGCTTTAACATTTTAACAAACTTAAAGCCAACGCACTGTGCTTCTTGCAGTGCGTATGCAGAAGCCTAAGAAGGAGATCGGTCGTGCTGCTTCTTGTGCTTCAGATAATGATTGCAAATAATGCTTGCAGTGAGGGTTTTTTGGAGTCCTGACAAACGCACTTGCTCCAGAGAGACTCTTTTCTCCTCTGGATCACTTCTTCTCRATTTTTCAGTATTCTTTGATGGTTCTGGGAAATGGTATCAGCTACCTACTCTGCTCCAAATGCGTTATGCAAGCAGGTTTCTTGTGGTGTAAAGAGAAATTGTGTCATTGGCAAGGCTTCAGCTGCATGTAGAAAGTCAGACTTCCCTCAAGCACAGTTTTGTGTGACTAAGCTCTAAGTCTGTAATGTTTTGTGGAAAGTGGAATAAGGCTCCCCTTGTTTCTCTTACTCTTTATGAAGTGCTTCAGGATTTTGATGGGAAAATGAACTATAATTTTATCAAGCAAAAATGTTTTATACATGAAACCCAGATATGCTGTACAATAGATTCTTTCTGTTGGTGTATAAATAAAAGTATTGTGGCAGAATGACTCTCATTTATACCTATTGTCATTAAATTGGCGGTTCTGAATCATATACCCTGGACTAGCAAAGATAACAGATTCATGTCCTCTGCTTAGCAGCTGCTGAATGATAGAAATACTAAGCTGTCTTTCACCACAGTGTCTAATTTGGAATCACCTAAAGATATGGGGAACAGTCTTCATCCTGAGCACAGCATCTATTCTAAACACTCACTTCTGATAAGCATTTTCCCTTCTTCTTCAACTGTCCAAGTGTACAAACTGTGTGTTTAAAACCAGCGAGCTAAGACTGCAGTCTAACATTTTACCTCCCATCCCTTCATCTTTTCCAGCTACCCGATCTTTCGGCGGCCCCAGCAGCTCCTCAGTTCACAGGTACAGTATGCTGGCAATACTCTCTCTTTCCTACTGGAACTTCCGCGGTGTACCCAGATTTTGAAGACCAAAAGCGTTCTTAGCTCCAGGGGCTTCCAGTTGCATTTGCAAGTGTCAAGACTTATGAACATCCCCCCCATATGTCTAAAAGCTAAATAATATTTTATATCCTAGTRTGTGAAAGGTTGTCTATTCAGAGCCTTTTCTCTAACAGTGAATAATTCTTAAGACTTTGTGCTTATTCACAGATAATAAAATTTCAGAGTATCTRTTATTAAACTCTATTAGTTTACCAGGGTTATAATTTATAGTGTAAGAAGTAGTTGTTATTTCCTTAGGTTAAATCTGTCTGTATTTTTATAATGAAGGCGCAAATGATCACTTTTTTCTSTGTTAGTTTTCATCCTTGCAAGCGGTAGCAAGGAGGTAAGTATTTGTGATGGATGGTAGCTTTAAAAGCTCTTCCCTGCCTGTGGAGCAAGGACATCAGTGGCCCCAAAGGAGCTGGGAGTCTGGCATGTGCCTTACTTTCTTGKGTCACTTCTGATAGTTTCAGCTTTGTTTCTTGGCTAGGATGCTCTTGGTCTGTGTTGAGTGCTGTTTTCCCCTCCCTGACTTCACTCATCTTACTGTCATTTTGCTTTTGATTYGTATTGTGTTTCGTGTTGAAGGACTGTGTCCTTCTCTTTAATGAGAATACTTTCCTTTATAGTTTCTTACTATAGCAGCTGAGGAGATCATAAGCTTGTACACGTAGAGAATGAGGCARAAGGGATCTGAGGTCCCTGAAATGCCTAAACTAATACAAGTAATCGATGCTTTTCTTTATATACCATTGGTATATTCATCTCTCAAAGGAGGCTCTACAGACAGTGTGATTTCTGTTAAAGGTGCTACCTTTTTACAGAGTTTACTATATGTCTTTCTCTGGAAAGGCATCTCCAGTTGTGTGTGTGTGTGTGTGTGTATATATATGTATATATATATATATATACACACACATATATATGTATATCTCCCTTTCGTTCCGCTCCAAGTATGAAATATTATGGCCACTAATGATTAAATGCTGAGACTGATGGTGTGTGTGCAACTGTGCAAGGTTGGCTGTCTAAATAGGAAAACGTTGACAGCAAGTTAGTAGTTATTTGGCCATTGGAGCAGCAGAGGGTGCTATGACATGATTTAAGAACGAAGATTACTTAAAAACAAATAAAGGATATCTTGAAACRTGTGACAAGTGGCTTGGTTGGCATTTGTCTTTACTCTGTCATCTTTGGTATAACACCATAAAGAAACACGTGAGTCTACTGGATAATAAAAATGCATTCGCCCCTTAAAAAAGCATCAATCCATGTAATAGGTGCTTTGGGAGAAAAAACAAACCAACCTCTCTTTTTGGTTTTAGCATATCTGAAGAGAACACCAGTGTCCCCTCTGGCAAAGGAACAAAAGTCAGTCGCACCTTCAGCTACCTCAGGAATAAAATGTCCAGCAGCAAGAAGAGCAAAGTAAGTGGTACTTGTAATTTTTATAGCTACGTTGTTGGTGCTTTTCTCTGTATAGAGATTACTTACCCTGGCTCAGAAGTTTCTGCAGCAGTCCTCCTGCAAGTCTCCATGCACTTGCAGCATCTCTACTCCCAATTCCCGTGGCTTCCTGTAGTGTGTGCAAGTTGTCAGTAGTCAGCCTACCGAGCAGCTGAGACGTGAATAGAAATGTTCCTCTATCATCTTGGGATGAAACAAGGTGATTTTTGTAAAAGATTAAAAAAAAATACTCCTAGATATAAATTTTCAAACTTTTTTAGCTGTTCTGTCATGGATTAGGAGAGTTACAGAGGCAAAAACACAGATGGTTGTGACAGAATCAGGTAGGACCCTGAGTCTGTGCATTACACCAGTCTTCTGCCATCAGCAAATAATTGCGAAATTCATACCCAAAGCATGTGTTTTGTCTCTGTCTTGTGTCTGTTTTTTTATAGAAGCTTGCCTCCTACTGCATGAGCTATTCAAAAAATACCTAAAAGTGGCAGAGATCAGTTCTAGGTTTCAATGTGTTTCCACAGGGTAGTATTTATGTTTTTATCTCTCTCTCTCTTTTTTTCTTTCCCTCCTTTCTTTCTTACCTTTATAAAAGAGAGGTTGTCTATATGGTAATAGGGAATAGTAGCATGGGAAATTTTAGCATTCCAAAATTAGAATGCATTAGATTTGAAGTTTCCTGTGCAATGTTATTGCCTTTCTGAAGAACCATGCTTCTTTCGTTATAGAGGATGGATTGTGCTTTGGGATGAGTTGCTGTTTCAGCCCTAATGTTCCCTTAGCATAGCTAGTTTTGTGTAATGCAATGGCACGATTATCTTTTGATACACACTTTTTAAAAATTGCATCACCTTGCAGTGTGATCTCGGTCGTAACGAGATGAGCAGCCACCGTGCACGGTTCCCCTTTACGGATCCAGCTTCAGAGAGCGCGTGCTGGAGGTATCGCCGCCTCCGAGCTGTTGCTGCTAAGTCTAAAGATGATGCTGTTCTCTGCTGTAAAGCACAAGGTGCAAAAAACTGTTTACGTAGAGATCTCTGTGCAAACCACTCGCAAGAAGCTGTGGATCATTGTGCCCAACGTGTTAGCAAGGCTGAAGATTTGTTAAGTGGTTCTTGCACTTAGATGTATAATCTCTAAGGCGAGAACTGAGCATACGTAACACTGTGTTGGGAGAAGTAAGAAAATATGACAAACGTATGTTGAGAGATTTTCTCCGCCTTTGTCTGTTATATAGGTGCTGTCTGTTTGATTTCAGTGGTTTCATGATTGTATCTGAAACCGTTGATTAAACGGTTGATTAAATCACTCCAAAATCATGGCCATGATATGCACTGCAAACATTGCAGCACACAGTAGTTCTGATGTTTTTACTAACAAGCAAAGCATATTATCATCCAAACTAAATATTCCATTTCCCCACCACCACCCTGGAGGATGCTTGTGCTACGTACGTTGTAGAGCTTCGGCTATGCATTAAAATCATTTGACCTAAAAGTTCTTGGGAACGCTGAATGGTCAGAAACATTATGGCAGGTAAAACCTGTAAGAGTTAAAAAGAAAAACAACAAACCTTGAAAGAGGAAGTTGAACAGGAAGAGTTGGTTTCTGCTTCGGTCTGGGCTGCTGAGAGAGAGAGAAGCCTAAAGTCCTTTCCAAATAAGTTTTGCTTTTCCCCAAACCTGACTTCAGAAATGTGTTGCTTTTTACAATTAACTGTAAAATAAAGTGTGTTAGAGCATATTCCTAAAAAGAAAGAAAAGAAAGATGTATGAAATACAAACTGTGGAGTGGGGGTTGCGGATACACATTTGTGCGAATTTACCAGTGTCTAGCAGACACTTAATGTTACTCGGAGGTTAGTCAGTGAGACTCTGTTCAAATCAGCAACATGCACTGATTCACATATATGTAGAGTCTAAAACGTGCTATTCCTGTCAATCAGGAAAAAAAAAAAAAGAACTCTTCATTTTGGTCGAGAGYTTCAGGGAAATGATGACAGAAAATTTGCCTAGAATGAGTAATTTTTCTTGTGCGCGAGTTGCGCAGTTAGTAGGCAGTTTTACACCGCCTGAAGGCACTTCGGTGCATCCGGTGAGGTTTGGGTGTCTGAAGGCGCTAGGAGTCGGCGAGGGTTTGTCCGCTGTGGAGCAGGAGCCGTGCAAACACGTGAAACCTGCCCGCCTGGGGAAGCCTGCTGCAGCGTCGTGCTCGCTGGAGTCTCGCGCAGCACCCCCGAGGTACAAAAAAACGCGCTTTCTTGCGTGCCGCGAGCGTCGCGGAGGCTCCGTTCTGCCGACAGCCCCTCCGCCTCTGGCCTTCGCTGGCGGCTGGTAAAACTCGAACCGCCCCCCCGCCCCGTCCTCACCCGCCTGCGCTGCTTCTGGCAGCCGAAGCTGGGGCGGCGTAGGACGAGAGCGCCTGCGAGGAAGTCGCCCGCCCGCGGACCGCCCGCCGCCCTCCCTCGCTCGATCCTCGCGCGGCGGCGGCGGCGGCGGCGACGTCCCCCCGCTCCCCGCCGGCGGCCGGGGCAGCCCCGGCGGCGCTCGGCGCTCTCGCCATGGGCTAGCGCGCGGGGCAGAGCAGCCCTCCCGCCGCCGGGATGTCGATGAAGTGGCACAGGTTCGGCGAAGTGCCCCAGATCACGGTGAAGCTGGCGAGCCTCGCGCACTGGGAGGTGAGAGCGTAACGGCGGCGCCCGGCCGCTTGTTTCCAGCCCTGAAACCCAAGGGCTCTGCCGGCGCTGCCTCTTCTCACGCGGTCCTGGGCGTTCTTTAATATTCAGCTCAGCTGCCCGGTGAAGGGGGGCTTTAAATCAGTTCTGACAGAGCAGGAAAATGTTTTCATTTATATATATATWTWTTTTTAAAAAAAAAAGCTCCAGGAGCTATCATAGCAAAAAGTATCTCACTTTGAGGCATTGCATTTCAGTTGTTATCGTCACYGGAATTGCCATCCTACAAGTGGAGCGTGCTGTTTGTCCCTTGAAGGTGTTGCACCGTTTCCTGTTTTTCACTGGAGCAGTTTAGCTTTAATTACAGTGTTTTTTAAAGTGATTTTCTGAAGGACAGTTACTGTTTCAGCCTTCAGAATTACTGGGCTTTGCATGAAACATCAGGTACATTTAAAGTATAAGATAGCACATCTCCTCTGAGCATCTTCAAGAGTCACAAGATCTTCCTTGAGCATGGGGTGATCTTTTTTCAGACCTCGAGGTCTGAGCTTTTCCAGTTCGGGCAGTGGAGCAAACTCTAGGTGTCAGTTTGGTGCCACCTGCCAAGAGCTAAACTTCAGAGTTTTAATTCTTGAGTCCTTTCAGACGGGACTTGGTTGGACTTGTGCAGGTCAGTGGGTGCACGGAGCTTTGTGTCAGATGGTCACAGGATCTTGGTCAAAGCTGATGGCTTGAGGAGGCATCTGTGTACCGCAGAGCAGACTCTTAGCTGCAGGTTTTCCGCTTCAGACAAGATTATTCCATCCTGCAGTAGTGTTTTCACTTACTTGCAGAACAAAATAGCAGTTGGGACTGTAAAAAAAGCAGCATTTTTGTTTATTAAGGCTTTGCAGGGAAAGATGCCGCTATTTATCCTGAGGTTTGTGGGAGAAGGGCGATTTTATGATGAGTTACTAATTATTTGTGTCATCAAAGGCTCAAGAGTTTCCCTCTTGTGGCCTGCAGAACTTGTTACCGCCTGTAACTGCTTCATGACCGTTGCTCCCACAGGCTGCTCTGCCCCTCTCTGATACTTGGGCTTCTGCTGTAACAATACGTAGCAACGGGCACATGGTGTATAATTAACGAAATGCCAAGATAAGCGCACAGAAACTTTTGCTAATTTCTGGTTAAGCTTCTGTTTCAGCTACCGTAAAATGCTCAGTTAGTTAAAATACAAATTTGCAGATCAAACATATGATGAGCATGTTGATAGGGTGGGACATGTAAAGACAAGGAGTCAAAAATATGCATATATGAAGTTTTTCCATGGAGTTGCCCATAGAAATCATACGGTAGACTTTCTGTTTGAGCAACAAATCCTGCCAAAACCTGCCAAATCCATGGAATACTGCAGGAGGTGTTTTCAGATTTTAATATTTAGCAATTTTTTATCTCAAGTAGAGATGGAAAATGTGGAGTTTACAGGACTCRTTTTGAGGTTACTATTACAAGCCTCAGGCTGTGTATTAGGGAGCAGCATAATCCTGCTGGACCCACCGTCCCTCTGGAGAGGTAGACAAGACCTCTGCTAAAATTCAGAGAAGCTGGCTGCCCTTGTTTGTCTTTGCAAAGACTTCAGAGCTCTCCAGGGGTTGAAGCCTGGCTTCCGGAAGAGGAGATAATCTCTTACTGYGTTGCTGTTGTTCCTCTGCCTTTCTGTGATGCCATATTTCACGAGTTTGTGAAAGATCATTTCCCCCCAAAAGACTATTGGCTTCACGTAGTCACTTGAGGTTGCATGACAGCGTAGCCGTTGAAAAAGGCAGTCCCCACTAGTCACAGGGGAAAAAGGAGGGGGTAATTATCTGGCAAAAGTGCTGMGCTGCTGTCATAGTCTTGCTTTCGCCATGAAAAATTCAGTCTCAAAACATGAGTCTTACACGCTGGCCTTGAACATTAATTCTGTGCTGAAATTTTGATGCAAGTAGTTTAACGAATTCATTGAAAGTGTTGCAGACATTGATTAGAGCCCAGGAAAAGAAAATAGGTGAGTTATTAACCCAAGCAAATACATGCAGACAAAGGTGGAAGAAGAGAGTTGCCTTCAGAACAGACTCAGCTTCGTCTCTGCTTGTAAGATGCCTGCGTAGAGGGCTCTGGGAATCAATACTATGTTAATCGAGTACCGTCAGGGCCATGAACTTACTTCTGTAACAGAGAGCTGTGTGGACACGTGACTATTGTTAAGGTGCGCGCGGATCGATACCATCCTAGTGCCAAAGGCAAACACTGCAGAATTTGTAACTAGAGAACAGACCTCTCCAAAGTGACAAAGCTTTTGCTCAATTTCCCKTAGCAGGAAAAAGAGAAAGAGAAAGAGAAGATTAAAGAGAAAGACAAGGAGTCCAAGGAGAAGGAAAAAGACAAAAAGCTGCTGAATGGACATCACTTCACTGCAACCTCTGTTGCAGCCCAAGCAACCTGTTACCACTGTATGAAACCTTTCAATAAGGATTCGTACCACTGTTCAAGTAAGTCTTTTTTCATGTTTTCCCCTTCGTGTTTCATCAAATCTGACGGGAAATGTGAACCTTATGCTGTATGCGTTGTCTTCCCCTCCGTATCGGGCTGTGTCAGTTGGCTGGAGAGCTTTGGTTACTTGAGCAGATGTTTTGGCTTGGGGACGAGATGTTTTGTTAGGCCTGATAGGGACAGAGAAAGCCAGCGGGGGTTGTGACTTTTGTATCCACWGAGGAAGAAAATGTCCTGTCCATCCGTAGTGTATTGCTTTATATACTTCAGCTCCCTGAAAGAGTGCTTCACTGAGCCCTCGGGGAGAGCAGCAYGATATAAAAAGAAAATACCCACCCTTTTTTTCCCTTTATATATGAAATTGCGTTGCAGACCAAATGGTACCTACCTGTGCACATACGAAGTGCGTGTAAGTCCTGTAGGCAGTACACCAGCAACAGCAGAGCGCTTCTGTTGGACTTGGTGGTTTTGTTCTTGTTGCTCGCCTATCTGTAATTCCATCAGGCTTTGTGTGCTCCAGACCAGAACAGAGGCTGTTCCGCCCAGCGAGACAAAACTGCGCAAGATTTAGAGGCAAAATGTCTTTTTCCTGCTGCAGCTCAGGCCACTCCACTCCTCACTGTTGGTAATATTTTTTCTCCCCTCACCTGGAAACAGCAAGGAACTATGTGCAGGGACCTGTCCAGGCTGAAGCAGAGGGCTTGATCTCTGCTTGCTAATTCTAGTAAAWGACCGGTGTATAAAACATCTCAAGTGAGGAGGGGAAGGAGCAGCTAGTTAAATCCCCAGAGGCAGCTCTGAGTTTCCTGAAAGAGAAATTTCAGCAAAGTTGTTTGCATGAGACATGTTCTGGGTTAACCTGATGGGAAATGGAAAACATCAAAAACCATAAGGTCTCAAATGCATCCTCYCCCTTTCCCCACTCTGCTTTTTTTTTYAGACACTCTCAAACCATTTAGAAAATCAAATATTTCCTGATTACATCTTTATATCCTGATGAGTTAAAATATTCCTACACTGTCATGTAGCAGCACATGTTTTAATATAGACATTCTTTCCTTATTTTTCAAGKTACAACATAAAATTATTGTAAGATTTCTTCATCAGCCGGAAAACGAACATCCCAGAGAAAATTTGGTCTAGGCCAGGTTGTTGTTAAGCTTACATCTCTGAGTGGTTTGTTCTCACGCTGCATCTTAAAATCATCTATTGAATGCCTTGAGCATGACTAGTAACCAGCAGCAGACACTCTGTTGCTCTTGGGTGGCTGTAAACTACTACAGCTTTTCTATAGGAGCGGCCATGTGTTACGGCCACCATCACGCCTCGGTCTCACCTGTAGATRACATCTTCTCTATGCCTTTCCAAGCACTGGATCATTTTAAATCCGTGTCTCGACTTTGCAGTTACACCTTCAGCTTCCTGAAACAGCTATTTAACTCTGAAAGACTYGGCACGCCCAAAAAACAAATGAGCCAACAAAAAACCGCACTTTGTTAGTAGCTCTGGCTRTTCTTTTTTGTAGTCAAGAACTTGGGCATCAGAACTGAGTTCTGTGCCTCTTTCTTGTTTGAGCTGAAAAAATGATAGTTTGGGGAGTTTTTGCAAAAACATGCAGGTTTTCTACTCTCTTTTATGAACAGGAAGTTGTGGGATGTCTGCAGCATAGTGACACCCTGTCTCCTTACCTTTACCTCTCTCAAAATATCAGAACAATTACAAGTTTGTATTAAGCARGCTTTTCTTAATTTGAGAAAATGTAGTGATGTGAGAACGTTTTGTTGATTTGGGCTTGGAATGTTTTCCTTTTATTTAATATTTCTTTTAAAGGTAATTTAGAGCTGTATCATGAACTGTATTAACATCTGTTTTCAGGAATGAATAGAAATGCCAGGTTTTCTTGAAGTTACTGGATCATATTTGAGTGCATTTGAATAGTGATTTTTCTGTGTATTAACTCTCTTTAGTACTCCAAGCCCAGTTGACGGGGGACTGGTGGTTTCAGAACAGTTCTTTCAATCTTCTTGAAAACTCTGGCTCTCAGAAATCTGCTGGGATAGATCACTGGCAAACTCAGATTATCGAGAAGAAGAAATGAAGTTTTGGTTCTGGCATATTTGCAGGAAAAGCTGGTGTTAAAGCATAATGCTCTTTCCTTTGGCGTATGTTGTGTTTTCAAGTCAAGATCGGTGGCTTGAGTCTAGTTTCCAGCAGATAAGTGCCTGCCTCAAAAATGCAGTTACCTGGCAGATGCTCCTGTTACTTTTCCTGATAATCTTGTAATATAGTAACAGATGGAAAAAGATCCTGTCTATGATATATCTAAGTTCACGTAAATTAATTTTCCTGTCCTTTTCTTGCCTTCTGGATCCCATAATACTTGCCTTGACAAGAACTATTTTAGTGTTTTCAGAGAAAATAATGGGACTCTAATAGGTTTCTATTTCTGCCTCCTTCTGCTTTCCTCCTTACTTTTTTTTCAGAGGAATAAAAAGACCTTTGTTTTGTTTTATTTTGTTTTCATTTAAAGCCCTAGTGGCTCTGCCTTGCATTGATTTTTAAACAGAAGTTCCTGCTGAAATCCATGCAGAAACATCGTTAATAAACAAGCAGCTAATTACTCTGGAAAGCAGCCTGTTTCTCAGCATCTGTAGCTACCAGTATAAACTGCACTGATGACTGAAAGCTGTAATTCTCAGTTAYGCGAGGCAACAGTTCAAAATACAAATGGCAAATATTGACCTGTTTTCTTGTTGTTTTTTTTYCCTTTTGCCAGGCTGCAATGCAATTGTTCACAAAGGCTGTAAGGAGAGTTTTGCCTCTTGTGCAAAGGTCAAAATGAAGGTAAGAGATTTCATCGACTGTGCTGAGGGAGAATGCTGTCTAAACGATGGAGCATGCGCATATATAACATCTTCCACTGCACTGTGCAAAGCTTTCCAGCTCGTCAGGAAGAGCTAGACCCTGTGCTGTAGTGAAGAGTTTCTCTAGATTCCTGAAATTCATAGTACGTCAGCAATTGGTAGATTAATTGACAGCTGAAAACGGGCCAGATTTGGATTGGTGCTGAAGAGTGAGTGAGAACAGGGTGTTGGGCAGCAGCTGTGGCAAAAGTGCTGGAAGAGCGTGTGATTTAAGGAAACACTGGCAAAATTCAGGGTTGTCCAGTACCCATGAGCGCAATACCTCTTAATTTTTGGATGCTACATATTGCGATGCAGCATTATGACTATATAATGCATCACGACAATTATTAATTAGGGATGTTGTTTATGTGAGGTTTATGTTTGTGTGGCATGAACAGAACTCATGCTTGCCCCAAATGTGAGGAATGACTTCTGCAGTATGGTTCTCRAAGCTGGTACAACTATGAACCAATAATCAAAACAATTACGAGGAAAATTAGAAAATCTCCTCTATGACTTTTAGTTGTTCTCTTCAGTAATGTCAATCCTTCTTCTTTCCATTTAACTATTTACCGCACATTTCTCCATCTGTGATTTTGCCTGTCGCTGATGGCAACTACTGCAGCTGATGAGGGTTGATGCCATCTCTGTGTACCCAAGGACTGATCTGTTCTGAAAGGATTCAGAAAAACATTTATTTTTAATTTTAGTTACGTGGTACAGGCTGATGGGAAAAGGTAGGAGAAATAACAGTGAATTTCCTTTTTTTTTTTTCAGTCACAGAAAGGAATGCTGCAGGCACATGATACCTCTTCATTACCCACAGTAACCATGAGAAACAAAAGTAAGTAAACTTCTCTTCCCTCTGTTTTGATGGTGGTCTCTAGCTGCTGTTCTTAACTGTTATGACCAACTAGTATTCCATATTATGAAAGATAAACCTTTAAAAATACAGGGATGAGAGCATCCTCTGGGCATAATAAGCAGTGTTGAGGATTTCAGAAGCTATGCTGCAGTTGTGCAGACATTTTYTCCACTTCAGCACTGTCCAAGTAACTTTAAGCAAATGTAAAGCCATGTCAGATTTAGAATAGCTRCTTGACTGCTCTGACTTCTGCAAGGGCTGCAGCTGATGAGTCCACAAAATAYGGGAGAGCGTATGTTCATTTGTGTCTGACATTGAAAAGAATTTGGCTATGGATATTACGTGAACATAAAAAGCTAAGATTGCAAGTWGAGGTGATGTTTGTTTTAAAATATTTTTTTTTAAATATTCTTATAGTTTGATGTAGTAAAAAATAGAAAGGCTAATTTTAAACAGGAGCAATACTGACAAATTCTGCATGCTGGCATTGTGCTGTAGAGTTACCCAGAGTGACTGAAGGGTAAGAAGTGAAAATGAAATAGTCCTCATGGATTCCCTGGTACTATGATTTGACAAGCTTATTTGTACCAGCTTGGAGATCACTAGATGGTACTACACTGTGCAGTATAGATGTACCCTTTGTGGGTTTTATTGGAAATTCAGAAGTACCACTCTAGAAACCAGAAAGCCACCTGAAGCAGGGAAAATTTTGAATTGAGATGGAAAGATTGGAAATAAAGTTGYTGTTCATTTTTGTATAATGAGCTATAGATTGGTGTCCCTCTGTGGTGGGTACCGATAATTAAACCCAAAAAGTTTGACCAGAAGCATGATGATGTATATAAATATAGGAATTCCTTGCCTGGAGAAATTAAAAAGCAACATAGTAGATTGCTATGTATGATTATTTATTGAATAAATTTAAACTCGCTTGCCCAAGTGTATGTTTCTGGACTTGCATATTCCATCCACATCTTGCATTAAGTGTAGTGCAGAATAGTCAGCCCCACAAAGGAGTCGATTTTCCTTCTTGAAAAAGAGCAGTGCTTAGTTTGGTAAGAAGGATTCAGTTCCTGCCTSTCTGCACGGGAACACTGCTGAGCTGTGATGTTATCACAGAAAAGATAACAGTTAATAAGTCCTCATCTTTGATTTTCTTTCTACACAGTAGAATTGAATTAGAGTTAAGCATATTGTGTCTTAAGAGGATAGAGTTTCCCAGATAGCTCATATCAATCATACTACATTAATATTGTGCAGGACACCTAGTCTTTGTTAAAAGGTATTTGAGGAACTAACATTCATGTTTTCTACTTGAGCAAAATTCCAAAGTGAATGGGGCTTTGCTTTAAATAGAGACTTCATGACTGTATCCTGCATTATGTTARTGCACACCACAGTAGTGGTTCAGGAGAGTCAGAAACCTCAGACTTCACTGGAGTTATGACTGGTATTACTTRCTGAGGATATGCTGGTGATGACTCTAGAGAGAAAAGGAGGTGGATTTTAGGGCCCAGCTTCTTTAAGTTATCATTATTGCAGTTAATAACACAGCTGCCCCTTCCCTTCTAGACTCACAACCTAAGGAGCGCCCGCGCTCTGCAATACTTGCTCCTGATGAAAACACCGTAACCTCGATATTCAATAACAGGAGATCACAACAGACTACAGCACTTTCAAAGAGCGTCTCCATACAGAACATTGCAGGGTAAGGTTCCTCACTGTGCATGTAAGTGTATGTGTATCATCTGATGCTTAAAAAAAAATCATATCTTATTAAAAATAGGTTTTTATAGTATGATCTGTGTTAAAGGTAGGAAAGAGAATCACAAAATCAGAAATACYCATATTATATGTGATACCATCAGCTATTAGGCACAATCAGATTGACTGGGTTAGTTTGGCGATGGCATGACTTCAGAGGCATCTGAGCTGGCCTTGCTACATGCATGGCAGCTTCACAGAAATGCTCTGAGCTCCAGGAAGAAATTTTTATCATGGACTTGGTACATAGCGTGAGCACACATTTACAACTTCGGTCTTTTAYTAACTTTTATGTCCATAATGATAGGGTGAATGCGAAGAGTTGGCGATTTCTTGATGTTTTAGGAATACAGTTTACATAATCGATTACAAAAAATCATGGTAACCTAAGGTTCCTAAACTACCTGAGTACTGACCAATTTTACRTATGGCCAACTCTCTATCTTATGGGATAGCAGCATTGGCTGGGGTGTTCTGGTTCACTGACATACCTTGGGTATTGTGGGATTCATGATGAAATTTATTTCAGTTCATCTTTCTAATCCTGCTCAGAGCTGGTTAGAAGACTCTTGCGCAGCCTTCCATATTACACTTTGGTCCCTCTCTGACCCAACCAAATGAGGAAGGGAAGTAACAGTATAAAAATGGAAAGTAATGAAAAGTTGTCCAGACCATAAAACTTAATCTGTGATCCTTCATGGAGGAAGCACCATCACTCAGAAGTTTAGATCCTGTGGCTTGTTAATCCTGTTGTGTGGTCGGTAGAAAGCAAGAGGTTCATTTCTGTGCGTTCCTGGGCAACACTTACTTTGGCTTCCCATTTGCATTTAAAATGACATTTCTTCTGTATTCTTGCAAAGTTTATTGAGTGGGTTTTGATGTCCTGAACTACATTCTGTGTTTGTTTGTCTACAGAGTTGGCAATGATGACAGCTTAATACATAGCTGGAAATTCCTGTCGCAGTCTACAGACTCTTTACATAAAATCAGCCGGGTGAATGAATCCATGGAGTCACTAAGTGATGAGGGTAAGAGATCCCCATGACATGTATAACAACAGGAAGGCCTCAGTGCTGCTTTCCAAAAATGGAATATCTGTTTTGATGTTTCAACGTGAGTTTTTATTTTAATGGACGATCAAAGTGTAATGACTTTTTATAAGAGTATTACCATGATAAACTAAAATAAGGCCCCACACAGTAGTTTCTCTAGCTTGTTGAATTGTGGGAAAACATATGGAAGGTTTCAATTACTGCTATCTTACTTAGAGTGTAGTTCAGGGAGAAATATTTCCTCCTTCATTCAATTCCATTCATTTCAGCACATATTTTGCATCTTTTTGTTTTTCTCATACTGGTAGTTTTTTTTCCCCTGTAGCAGGGAGGGAGGAAGGGTATTGTTTAGTTAGTTTTCTGCTCTCAAAAGTTATGTCACTTAATTAAGTTAAATTCATTTCTCAACTATAATCTTTTTTTTTCATGAAGTTTTCCAGAGTAAAATAAATAAATATTTTTGCAGTATGTACCTGAAAAGAACTAAACAAGGACATGCTGGTGGTGAGAGAAGATTTCTCAGTTCCTGCACAAATAAACAATCTATCTTGTATATGTATTTATGTATGTAATACATGTAGCATTCAGCTCCACTTGCATTAATTCTACCTTTCTAATCTTGAAAATGCAGACTTCATGTAGCTCTGAGTTCTCTCCATTTGGTGATACAAATGAAGGAGTTGATTGTGTGTTAATTTCTGTGCCATTACATCACAGATTAATGATTCATTGTTTTTTATGTCTGAATTAAAATTTGGTGTATGTGAAAATTATGAATTACTTTTGTGCAGTGAACAACTAACCTTTAAAAGTGATTTTCATAACATACTCCTTACTTGGTATAATCATTTCTGTGCTGGCAAAGGAGAATGTGTGTGATGCTAGCGGCATAATGAAGAGCTCCCAAACTTGTTGAATAGGCAAGAATCTCAAATGGGACAAGTTACCTGCATCTTCTTAACGCTTGTGTTGCTTTGTGAAGGTGCAGACATGAATGAAGGACAGCTGATGGGAGACTTTGAACTAGATTCAAAGCAGCTGGAGGCAGAATCCTGGAGCCAAGTAGTGGACAGCAAGTTTCTACGACAGCAGAAGAAAGATACTGTCAAACGACAAGATGTCATTTATGGTGAGACATGCATTTCAATTTTTCACTGATTTTTAAATAACTTTTTATGTACTTCTATATATTTGGAAAACTTTATGCCCATCATTTGGAACATTTACACTGATTTCTCAAAAGCCAAAATTTGGTTCCTTAAATTCTTAGAAAATTGATTTTCTGTGGTGGCATTGTCTTTCTACCTTTCTATGTGGAAGCCATCAGAAAAAAAAGAAAGAAAGAAAGAAAGAAATTGCCTCTCTTCACTTGTCTGCTTAGGACATTTAAACCCCGTTACAGTAAAGCAGATAACTAGTTCTATTAGTGTCTTTTCCTTCCTGATACAAGAGCCATCCTGTATTGCAACAAAAATGAGCTATGTTGAGGCTGGAAGTGCGGTGTTGAGGTAAGTGACAAAGATTCAGACCTTAGTAGCAATGTCAGAGGCTCTTTGTTGCTGGGCTCCTCTGTTCTGTCACCCGTATTTCTTCCAAAGGTAAAGCTATTGAATAATGTCTGACATCATTAAATTTTTGGAAACCACTCTACAGAAGCTTGCATGGCAGAGCTTTCCAGTGACAGCTTTTCCTCTACAGTGAGCAGGTTTTTGACCCTGTCCTCTTCCTATGTAGAACTAATGCAGACAGAAATGCATCATGTCCGCACCCTGAAGATCATGAGTGATGTATACAGTGCGGGGATGACAAAGGAGCTGCAGTATGATCAACAAGTAGTGGATAAGATCTTCCCCTGTCTGGAAAAATTGCTGTCCATCCACAATCAATTTTTCATGCGGATTCTGGAAAGGAAGAAGGAGTCTTTGGCAGACAAAAGTGAGAAGAACTTTGTTATCAAGAGGATAGGTGACATCCTGGTGAACCAGGTGAGCTCTGGAAAATAATTGCCTTTTCTTACATAGCTGGAAACCAAGCACTCAAGTTCTTTCTTCTCCTTCCTTTCTATTTACACTTACTAATCACAGCTGATTGTGCCTTTGCTTTCCCTATATCTGCCTTTGCTTTTTTAAGCACTTTGAGCTCTTTCAGGTTAAGGTACAGTGATGACAATTTGTTGAGTATATATTTTGGGGGAGACACATGCTCCATGATAGCACAGAACAGTTCGACCATGAACTGCAGGGTAGGCTAGTAGCCCACAGCTGTCAGTGCACAAGTCCTGTTTCTTGGCTGAGTAACTGACCTGCTGTATAATTTTGGATGGGTCTTTCTACTTTCCGCACCTGTATTTTCTCCTTTCTTTCTTTTGTCCATCTTGACATTTTGGGGTGCTTTTAAGCCCCTTGAGGTGGAATCATAGAGTTTGTGTTAATTCAGCGTGAATGCAATGAAGTCCCAAACTCAACTCTTCAAATTCTAGAGATAAATTGTTTAGTTTAGCATGTTTTGGACTAATATGGTTCTTTTGAGAGACCGACAGGCAATGATGGGATATTGTGCCAAGAGCCTAATAGATCTCTGTGTCTTATGTCTTGCAGTTCTCTGGTGAAAATGCTGAGAGAATGAAGAAAACATACGGCAAGTTCTGCGGGCATCACAATGAGGCTGTAAATAACTTCAAAGATCTGTACTCAAAGGACAAGCGGTTTCAGGCGTTTGTGAAGGTAGGACCTGATAGAAGATTCACAGATGATACGAAAATTATGTCCGCTCTACACTCTGGTGAGCATTTCCCTCACCAGAATTGATTTTTTTTCTTTTTTCCTTAGAAAAAAATGAGCAGCTCAGTGGTGAGACGTCTTGGAATTCCTGAGTGTATCTTGCTGGTAACACAGAGAATCACAAAGTACCCGGTCTTGTTACAAAGGATACTGCAGTACACCAAAGGTAGGGACCAATTCCTCTCTTCTAAGCATGTATTTGTTCATATGGTGTAAGTTTCCTGGATCCTTTTCATCTGAAGGAGATTTTTATAGATTTCTCATTACTGCCTAGTACTACTGTAATTAAATGACTGGGTTTCATGTCTCCTTTCAGGATTAGTTATTTGGCTTCCTTGATTTAGCAAACATGAATCTATCCCTAGATAATTACGGAGTAACAGCCTTAGACTGGGAAATCTCTCAGCCTATTTTTTTGGGTAATGGCTGAAATATGTGGTCAATTTGTGTGTTTCATATATACTGTCTGTATACAGAGCATATTGGAATAGCTCCCAACCTCAACCATATGTCCAAAAGGGCTTGTGAATTTCTCCATAAAGGAGGAAAATGTAATTTGTCTCAGGAAAGTATTTAAAAATTATAATACAGGAATTTGAGATAGAGCAAAGAAAAAAGAGAGTAGAAGTGGCAAGTTGGAATCCACACAAGGACAAAATGAGATGAAGATGTTTCTGTTTCTGTTCAAAGAAAATGAAGTGGAACATCAAGACTTGACTCAGTCATTAAACCTCGTTAAAGATGTGATTGCTGCAGTCAATAGCAAAGTCAGCAATTACGAAAAGAAAATGCGTCTTGATGAGATTTACAACCGGACAGATAGCAAGTCCATCATGAGGATGAAGAGTGGCCAGATGTTTGCAAAAGAGGATTTGCGGCATCGAAAGCTGATCCGAGATGGGCCTGTTTCACTGAAAAATGCAGCTGGCCGGTTGAAAGGTAAGAATATCTTGCCTTGCAGTTGTTGGGGTAGGATTCCCCTTCAGACTTGCCATCCCTGGCAATTATTTATTCTTCTACTTTCAGAGATTTTGAAAGTAGTTTTCTACTTGCTTTGGATTCAATCTCCATCCTAGCATTTCTGATACCCTGGGCTGTTTCTGAGGTGATAGCTGTTTATCTGCCCTATGACTGGATGCTTGCTAAAGGCTCACAAGGGAATGAGGTCTTAGTGTGTCTGCCAAGGAGCGTAATTGCCAGTGGATCCTTTGAGCCATGAGAACATTATGAGGCTACAGTTGCCCAGAGTATTAAGTCATGTCCCTGCCCTAAACACGCATGTGCAATGATTCCAGAAGCACATGCTGCGGCTAAAAACCGCAAGTTCCAGTGTCTCTACCCACAAGCAGCATTGCATCTCCTTTGCTCTAAAGGTCTACAGTAGTGCTGTTCAGGCTCAGTGTGACATCCCCGCCCCCACCTACTTCTCCAGAGTGATGTCCCAGACATTTAGTATACTAAGACTTCTTAAGCTGCTGAGGCATACTGACACTGCACTCAGGGGGGAAGTGAGGAGAATGCGGGGGCTCTGGTGTCCCTGCAGCTTCCTCAAACTTTGTTTCATGTGTATTATTAGTTACTGGACCTTCTGAATTGCTTTTGTTTGTTGTCTAATGGAGATAATTTATTCTGAAGTGTATTACTCTACTGAGCAAATCATTGCAATGATGTTCTCTACTGAATTAAGCACTAAATCTCCCAAGGAGACCTTAAGCTGGGACCACAGTAGTGCTAACAGTGGATGATGCTCTGTTCCAGACTTGTCACAAAGACTGGGATTTTGTTCCTGTCACTTCCAGCATCGGCTGTTTAAACCATCGTACCAGAGTCTGGTAGCTGGTCTTATGCTGTGCAATGAGACAACAATACACTAAATTCCAGATAGGATAATGTTTATTGTGAGGTTTTGGGAACAGGAAGTTTACAGATGTTTTCTTAGGCTCCCAAGAGTACTATTGACTTTAGGTGGTGGATGGAGCAAGTCATGCTGCTGTTGCAAAATCTTGTGATAAATAAAGGCTGCATCTGCATTCCTAAATCACAGCCCTCGTTACCTCAGTCTGTAGTATAAGCTCCCAGCAAAAGCAGGTCCTGCGAACAAGCCGAAGAGTCCAGTAGGAGAGTACCCAGTTCAGACACACTATTTTGTGGGATTTGAAATGTTGCAAAGAGGAGCATGGGAAGAGCTTTCCTTGGAGGATTTTAGCATTTCCCCTCATGCACAGGGCACAGAAAATACAACGACAGGGGAGAATGGAATCAAATACAGACCTATACAAGCCTCCAAAGAGATTTTAGATCATTTTTCAGCTTTGATAAAAATTTATTGGTTCTTTTATCTGAGATGGTTTATGTCTTGCCAAAACAGAGTGGAAAGAATTACCCATGGGATGGTTTAACTTTTCGGTTTGCTTCATCTCTGTCACAAGATTTCCCAAGTATATTACAAAAAAACCTCTTGGTACTGAGGGATAAAGGTAACACTATACTTAGTAGTTACTGTGCAAACTTATTTTGATATAGCATGAGAAGACTTGGAAGGCTGTATGTGTATTTTGAGAAAAGTCTGTATGCTGGTTTAAAATTTTGTGTTCGTTACATGTTGTGCTTTCTTCTCCTCTGAAAGAAAGCCAGGTCCTGTTTCTCATGCAGACTCCATTAACTCCCCTTGGATTTACCAAGAGTTGTGTTTGTCCTTGAGCGGAGTTAGTAGTGGTTCCTCAAGTCAGTATTTCCTGGGAAAGAAATTACAGCTGACAAATGTTGTTATTGCACGATAATTTGTGCTCCGCAAACCACTCAACAAGATAACCATAAAACCCCAAACTTCTTGTGCAGACCTCTTGCTCAAGGACCAAAATATTAATTGTTTGAGAAAACAGTGGTTATGTTCAATAAGTGTCTCTAGCTTTCGCTCTTCTGTCTTGCCACAACTGTCAGCTAGCTTGTGGCTGGAGAGGAGCATTGAAGTTTAGATGGATGAGGTAGGAGTCCTGGAGGTTTCTCAGGTGTAGTTCTCCCTACCACAAAGAAGTGCTTCAAAGTTAATCTGACACTGCCTTTCCATGAGCTGTTCGTATTGCTGCTGCAGCAGCTACTGCTCCTGCCAACCAGGAGAACAAACAGCACAGAAGACTGGTCTCACTTCTAGGATTTGCAGAAACAGCCCTACTGCTCCCCAACAGCTAGGACATCAGTGTTATGAAAAGCTAAAGCTGTTTAGGAGTGGGATTTTATACCATCTGGTATTCTTTTTCTTTTGCAGAAGTCCAGGCTGTTCTCCTCTCTGACATGCTCGTATTCCTTCAGGAGAAGGACCAGAAGTATGTCTTTGCCTCACTGGTAAGGCTTCGGCATATTCTTTTCCTTCCTTTTCTATTTTAAAGATCCTTGATGTGTGTCCTGTAGTGAAGCCAGCCACTGCCTGCTAAACAACTTAGTTTTCTTGGCATTTAGGTTTACGTTGCTTATAACCGTTTTGTTTCCTGAGCAGACTCCATTCTTTTTCTGTTGGAAAACATGTCTTCATTCCCCACCTCCCCTCAGTGATTTCTGCAGTGCCTTGGCACAGCTAATAATTGGCCTAGAATATATGCCTGTCATTTGATACACTTACTCCTTTTCAGTTTGTGCAAATTGAAGCAGTGATTGAGGTGGGGGGACGGGTAATAGGATAATGTGAACATTGTAAAAACAAATCTTAGCAGAAGAAAATGTCCTAATACATTGTGAACTGCTAAGGGGGGAAGAAAAGCCTGCCGCTGCAGTAAATTCATCAGAACAGCTTACATATTCATGTCAGAGGCATATATTTGTATGCACGAAACTGAATGTGTTTAGCTTTTGAAGGCAGCCCTCATAAAAGGGCCCAGCACACTGACCCGCTCGGGACAATCTAGTACCTAATTGGATCTGTTGAAGTTGGACCTTGCAGACATGGTTTAGGCTTTCTGTTCTTTGTGTTCTCTTCACCCTTTGAACAAATTTTTTGAAAGCAGTGGTCTGTTATTCCATCTCTCTCAATGATCTGCACAAACTCAGTGCCCTACACAGGGGGAGCTTTCACCTAAGCGGATTGATTACACAGGGCCCATAGCACACGCCATGCATCCCTCAAAATCTTGTCTGTCGTGGGAGTCGGTTGTAAGCGTCTGAGAACAGTGGGGCTTTTGTGGGATTTGAAAATAAGATATCATTCCATCCTAGGGAGCGTTTGCCAAGATAATGTATGTGAAGCAGGCGCTAGCAAGCTTCACTAAGTTTAAGGAGCTGCGATATTAATGACAGAGTAGAGAACGTGGGCAGGAGGAGATGAGTAAAAGGTCTGCTGGAGATAGAGCAAAATACGACAGAGCCTTGCAAAGCCACAAAGCCAATTTTAAATTAATTTGTTGGGTTGGAAGAAAGTGAAATGGCTTTTCCTGCCAGATTGATAGAGGAAGGCAAAGTCCTATCCTTAAAATGCTATATTTTTTAATTAACCAATAGCTTCAGAAAACGTTTACAGTCTGAGAGAAGTAACTGTGTTGGTATTGGGATCTTTTGAATGCTAGTTTATATCTGAAAACTCTGGTACTTTTTGCCTTCCTCACCCATTTTTCCATCTGAAGGACCAGAAATCCACTGTGATCTCCCTGAAGAAGCTGATTGTACGAGAAGTGGCTCATGAAGAGAAGGGTTTGTTCCTGATCAGCGTGGGTGCCAAAGATCCTGAGATGGTGGAAGTCCATGCCAGCTCCAAAGAAGAGCGTAGCAGCTGGATACAGATCATTCAAGACACAATAAACACCATGTAAGCCACTAAACTGTTCTTGTGGGGTGGCTGTTGCACATGGTCATATTATGGTAGTAATTGAGACATGTCTCTCTCGTCCAGGGATAAGGATGAAGATGAAGGAGTCCCTAGTGAGTCTGAATTGGAAAAGAGAGTGTCAGACACAAAAGTGAGAGAATTGAAAGGTAAACAAATTCCTAGTACAGAAAAGAGCTGGGGGTATTTTCTGAAAAATTTTCAGGAATTGTAGTGGTGGGGTTTGTGGCCCTTTTCTGTGTGCTTGGTTGAACTGTGAGTTTTTAATGGGAGTGAGAATCCTGCACCCAGCAAATAAGTGAAATCCTTGTTTTGCCCCTCTCTGTGCATCCCATTTCCGAGCTTGCTGAGTGCTCTTGCTGTATGGTGTTCTGGGCTGTATCATCATGTTCCACTAGATGGGGCCATTATCTCAAGAATCACTTCATTTCTTTGCTGAAGCTTTTATTTTCTGTCTTCATCTCCTGTTTTCTGTTCACCCTGTCAGAGCAACTTCAGCAGAAGGATAAGCAGATCCTCATTTTGCTGGAGGAAAAGGAGAAGATCTTCAGGGACATGGCAGACTGCTCTGTGCAAGACGACCTGCCAGGCTCCAGAGTGCTGTTCAGAGCCAATACAGAGGAGGCACCAAAAGGAGAAGCCCTTATGAAAAGTGCAATAAATGAAGGTGAGCAAGCCCAGGACGCACATTAATTACACTAACCCACACGTCCGACTCGTAGTGAATCCTTCAGTTCTCAAGCATGTTTTTTTCAGGGGGAGTCATCTCTTTCTCAGTTAATGGATAACAGCATGGAGCATAGATAGACATTGCTACTCACAATTGTGAGTATTGTGTTAGGGATGTGGAATGGGGATCAGAAGAGGAAGCAGATACTGATGGCTGTTAGAAGGAGGGCGGAAAAGACATCCTAGCACAGAGAACAACCCTGCATTGAATGTGAGCTGGGGTCAGGGGTGGCCCAGGGTCTCATCCTTGTCTGAAGTTTGGACCCTCCTGTCTTTTGCAATACTTCAGTCTCAGCAGGGTAACACAGTATGAGAGGTGGGCTCTGATTCCAGCAGGCATTTCTGGTGCAACAAAGGACAAATAAGCCTACTGGTAAATCAAAGGGCAGATGAAAACTTGGGCAGCTTTCTAGTGTGATTTCCAAAGAGGGTAAAAATTATTAGATGCTGTAGTCAGAGCATACCAAGATTGCCCAGTGAAAGGGAGGGAGGTGTAAGCCAGTGAAAAACTCCAGATGCTGGAGTTTATGCCCAGACAGACTGAACTTTTACAGGGGGGAACGTGCACTGTTCCTGCCTTGGCCGTAGAACAAATAATGCCTAGTGTTGAAAAGTGTGTGAATTTCTAGCCTGAGCTCATTTGGGAAGCAAACAGCTCGGAAAGCGTGAGATGATCTTTAAGAGAGATGATCTTTAAGAGAGATATTGTTGCTTTTTATCCTATCAGTTGAACTGCTGCAAGGCCTGGTGAGCAGGAGCCTAGGCAGTGCCCTTGGGCAGCAGGTCAACAGTGTCGCCATTGAACAAGAAGGAGGAGTTGGCCCCATATCTCTCCCTAGACGGGCAGAAACTTTTGGAGGATTTGACAGTCATCAGATGAACGCCTCCAAGGGTGAGTAGTTAAATGTGTGCATATCAGCACTTGTTAATAATACATAATGTAATTGTGGCCTCTTGCTTCAGAAGGACTCTAGCAGCTGGTGAATTCTGATTTCCCAGCTCCCCTCCCATTATAGCAGATAGATCAAATACCAGATGAGAAAACGAGCGTATGTACAGGGGGAATGATGGTTATTAAAAACCCAGAGCACTGAAAGGATTAAACACCTGAACTCCTGACTCTCTTCTCTCTCCGTGCTCTAAATCATCCCTCCTCCTTTACCAGTGTGCCGCAGGAACTCATTTGGCTTCCTTATAGATCATTTTTTTCATGATGCTCTTCCATTTGCAGACACACAAGGATATTGCTGAATGAAGTGCCTCCTCCCATCCCTGTGCTCCCTGTGCTTTTGTGTCCCACATACAACTGCATGTTACTCCTGCAGTTAAGTCTCCTCACAAAAAATGGACAAATGCTTCTCTCAGATGCCTAGCTGGCTGCTTCCCAATGCTCTCTTTCTTTGCTGCCCTCATCAAAAACTTCCACGTCCCTGAATTCCTTGCTCTGTGCTCTCACTTACGCTCCCGATACTGTCCATTGTGCTGGGCTAGTGTGTGTTTCTCAGCTTTGGGATTGTGGGGCCCCTGTCTGACCTTCTGCAGTGTTAGCTCCAGACAGTCAGACATGAGAAGTATGTAGAGATTTCCTCAGCCATTGGAAAGCTGCAAAGCTCCCAACAGGCCTTGTCACGGTAATGACAAATAGATTCACGCTGCGAGCTGGAGGGGTTTGTCTGGGGCTGTGCCTCTCTCTGTTGCAGTGATCAATGGGACAACCTCAGGCTATTCATAGCCTAGCTCACCCCCTACGCTGTTCACAGCCAGTGCCACCTTGGGCAAGGTTTATAACCTTCCCCACCTTTGTTCTGTGCCCCAGCGAAGTGGCAGGGAGGAGTTTTCCTCCGATAGAGAGGCACAGGAGCAAAGCTCGGTGAGGAGGACTGAGGTTTTCGTAGCAAAGCCTGTCTGCGGGAAAGGGGAGCAGAGGGCCTTTGGACTAGCTATGGTGTCCTTCACGCTGCTCCAGATACAGGTGTGCACTACATTATGCATCATTAAAAGAGAAGCAGCAGGGATGTTACCAGAGCAAGCTAGGGTTTTCCCCCATGGAGCGCCTCTCATGCAGCAGGGCACCCACAGCTGGGCAAGAAGTGGGAGACTGAAGAGCCGTGCGGCAGCCTCCGTGCCGCGGGAGCAGGCTGCGCTGGCCTGCGCATGGGCCACAGCCCGTTTAGCCCTGCCGATCGCTTCGGTCTTGCTTGGGAGCACTGACGAGCCATCCAGGGGAAATTAGGAAGAGGACTCCAGTGTCTTTCTGAAGATGCAGGTTTCTAATGACTGAGTCTGTGGAGAAATTGTTAGCAAAAAGTCGCATTGAGCTTAAAATGTTAAATAACCATTGTCAATGCTGACTCCTTCCTTTAGGTGGAGAGAAGGACGAAGGCGACGATGCTCAGGACCTTCGGAGAACAGAATCAGACAGCATTTTAAAGAAGGTATTTCTTTATGATTAGACGTACCACAAAAACTTTAAAATGAAATAAAATTGGAAGTGCGTAGTCAAAACCACTTTACTGTAAAATCCTCACTTGAAAGCCATGTGAAATGAATAATATTCCTATGTGGCACAGGTTATCTGCCATCTGTCTGCAGATCAACTAAAACACGTGTTTAATTATGCATCATTGTTGAAATGTCAAGGTCAAATATAACCTTGCATCCATTCTTGCTGTGGATCAGTTCATCATATCACTACAAAACGATCCCTAATTAACATTTGCTTTTATATGATTTTTACTTGCCTAAAAAACATACATGAATTGTCCCAGAATGGAAAATGGGAGAGTTTTAATGTCCTTATCATAAGTGCTTCAAAACACGTTTGCTGTGATTTCTCATTTGTCCTCATATTAAAATTATGTGATCTTTTCATAGGGTGGAAATGCTAATCTTATGTTCATGTTGAAAAGGAATAATGAGGTAAGAATTGATTCTGTTGCCTGAACGTTTTTCCTTCATTTAAATGCCCGTTGAATTTGTCTCGATAGGCGATAGCATAGGAGAAAATACATTTCATATGCTGAAGTGCATGCAGACTTTTAAATACATCAAACTAGACCCATGGTGTCCTCTATTTAACTTTGGATGTTCAGACAGGGAATTCACTGACTGTCATCTGCTTGCTATCAGGATGATATGTGCTGATTATGGGCATCAAGGGTTAATTACTGCTAGGATGTGCAGGACTGTATTTGTTGTGCATCTGCAGATAGAGGGAGTTTAATTGTATGTTGCATGTGCAGTGAATTGGGGAAATTAGATTTATGTTCTCTCATTGATATGCATTCATAACTCCCAATTAGCATTAATGGCAGAATGAGAAGTTGTTCTCTTAATACTAGCTATCACACAACTCTTGCAAATACTACTGGTTTTGTCGATTGATTTGGGGTAGGTCTTTGTTTAGGTCTTAAAAGTAATTGTAGGATAGACAGGATTCGGAAAATTTGTAGCTGGGCTAAAAATATGTTTAGGAATAGAGCATCACCCCAGAGCAGCTTGCTCTTGGCACTGTACCAGTGCACGTTGTGTTAGCATTCAGCTGCGTCTAAATTGTTTTCCTGAAAACTTGAAATGAACTTAGATTTTATCCAAGTTGCTCTGTTTATTCATGAGGAGGTTGGTGCTGCAGGAAACAGTTCAAGGAGACACCCCGAGAGCTCCCGCGAGGTCAGCACTGCTGCACATGTTTCCTTCCCACAGCAGTCTGTGAACTTCAGGGGCTGCAGACAGGTTGTTGATAAGTGACAGCTTGCTGCACTGATTGCTAGAAAAGTGAGGAAAGTAATGCTAACCATCTCCGGGAGGTGTCCAAGAGAAGTATTGTGGCCGGTTTGTGCGGCAGAGGGTGAAGCATGAGAAAGGGGGGAGTCGGGGTTGAAGGGTGGCCACCGTCTACAAAGCTCTGGCTCGTAAGACAGATTCAAAGGGTCCTAGTGGGAGAGCAGAGTGCTTTACTGGTGTCTTGGCACCCAAGTGAGGTCTAACTAGCAACGCTTCTGTTTCCTTGCAGCAGGTTCTCCAAAGCATTACCAACCTCCATAAGCTGCTCAGTGCTTTGCAGGTAGGCCAGCCATTTGTTTCTCTTTTGCATGTCACTTGCCCAAACTGCACATCCCGTTGGCTGATAATGGTGACTCACACTTCACTCCCATCCCTGCTGCCCACTTGCCTTTCCTGTCCCCGCATGGCTGAACAGCCTGCAGCAGGCTGGAGTGCAGTGTCCTGGCAGAGCAGTAGGAATTAGCTGCTGCCTAAACCACCAGCTGACAGATCAGAGCTAGCCTGAATTTGAGAAGCTGGTGGGGGAGATTGAGACCTAGTCTATGCCAGAAAACCTGCCATGACTGCATCCTCTGACTGCCCAGCAGTAAACCGGCAGCATTGGGCTATGGTACCCCAGAGGATGAAGTGATTGTGCACTGTGTCCCCGTGAGCTGCTCAGCGCTGGAGCTGCTGTCTGTGGAGAGGGCTGCAGTGATTTCTCTCTCTCTCTCCCTCCTTCCCCTCTTAGGCTGTGGTGCTGCAGCAGGACACCTTCATCGAGGACCAGAAGCTGGCTCTGAGCGAGAGAGCGCTGACGCGGAGCCTCTCCCGGCCGAACTCCTTGATAGAGCAGGAGAAGCAGCGCAACCTGGAGAAGCAGCGCCAGGAGCTAGCCAACCTGCAGAAGCAGCAGGCGCAGCACCAGGAGGAGAAGCGGAGGCGAGAGAAGGAGTGGGAAGCCCGGGAGAAAGAGCTGACGGAGCAGGAGGCCCACCTGGCCCAGCGAGAGGAGCAAGTCCAGAGAGGGCGTCAGGATCTCGAACGGGAGCGGGACGAGCTGCAGGTGAAGAAAGCTTCCTACCAGCTCGACTTGGAGAGGCTTCGTACAGCACAAAAACAGCTGGAGAGGGAAAAGGAGCAGCTCAAGAGAGACATGGAGCGATTACCTCAAACGCGGTTAGAGCCTGACCACAACCAGGTAAATGCTGCCAGCAGCCACGCTGCTGGGAAGCGGTGCTCTGTCGAGAGCTTGCCGCCTCTCTCCAGGCACTCAGCCAGCTGCTGGGCTGGCTGAGGTGGGGAAATAGATGGACTCAAGTCTGGATCTAGAAACACAGTGCCTGATTTTTAAAACTATCTTTTTTTTTCCACATGATATTCATTGCTGCATTTTTTTTTTGCACCCTAAGAGTGGCCAAGGTGCTGCCCCTCATGTGCATGGCCTTGATGTAACGTCGTGTGTTCAGGCTTCTTGACAGTCCCCAGGGAAGAGCACAGATGTAACACCTTGTCTCTGCAGGAGGCCTTGCCTGTAAGGTCGTCTGTGCTCTGCTCACTTTTCTGTGCCATTTTTAGGCAAATGGCGGAACAGAGGTGGCTGGGTTGTGGAAAGCACACTAGGAAATCCAGGGAGGCATGTATTGCATTTCATGATGACCCTTACCCCGCAAGACTTCAGCTCTGCAGTGCGATTAGGCAAGTGAGAATTTATTCTCAGAAACAGAGCAAGCGCTGCTGGTTACTTGCACCCTTCTGCTGTCACAGAAACCACTTGCAAACTCCTATAAATAAAGGACTGATAACTACAGAGGAAGACCTTGTTGTTTGGAGTTCATGCTTATGCCAGCCTCCAAAAGCATTCTCGATATCTAGCAGATAGATGGACATTGCCCCTGTCCTGAGGAGTCTGAGTATCTGCCAGCTAGACATGGCTCAGCAAGCAAAGGTCACTTGCTCTGGTACAAGAGGCTTCTAATATCTTGCTGCCCAGACCAGAAAGAAAAGCCTATGCACAGATCTTGTTCTGTACTGTGCATTTTTTAGCAAATTGGGGTTTATTTTCTATTACAGTGCAGCAGTTTGGCTGAGGAAAACATGCCATGTTTGCAAAACTTGTGCTGAATTTGAGCCTTAAGTCTGTTGTTGATCATTTCCTTGTTTATAACTCACTAATTCTGAATGTAATTTGCTTTGAGCTGTAGCAAAATTAGTTTATAAATGTTGGATTGTGGAACAGAAATGATTTTGGGTGCCAGAATGGACTAATTGTGGAGCTCAACAGTGAACTCTGAATAGCAAATGATTAGAAGGGTGCCTGCTCCCTAACAGCCCCCGTTCCTGACCAAGCCAGAAACTTTCCACTTTTAAAACAAAGTTGCTTCAGCATCAAGCATATACATACATATTAGGAGCATAGGAAAGCTATGGAAAAGGCTGAGAGGTATAACCATGAAGCCTGGTAGATCAAGAAGAGTAAGCAACTTTTGGAGGCAGATACCTTACTGATGTTTCAGAGCTCTTAATAGCGGGTTTGGTGAGGCTCTGTTGAGCTGGTGTTTTGATCTTCCCTTTGAATGCATCAGAGCTCAATTACATCCTGAGACAGACATTAGAAAAAAACAGGAAAATATTTCACTTTCATCTTTCGCTTGGGAAGGCTTCCTTTGACACACGCCTCCCCGAGCCGGCGTGCTGCGTTCCCTTCCTGGAGAGGCACGCTGCTCCTTGGCCTTCTGCCACCGTCTGTACGCGAGCACGATGCAGGGTGAGTCCCAGTGTCGAGATCTTACAGAACACTTGCCTTCAGCTTGTTGATACATAGCACAGTGCATGTAGGAGCAAAAGACTTTGGAGTGTTACTCTTTTTATGCCTCGTCTTTTTGTCTTAAACAGAGAGGGCTGCTTTTCTCGTTGCTTTGTCTGGATAGAGGACCATTTTTTATCTGGTCAGTGGGGCTAGATGTTGAAAATAGCAAGCTCAATCTCTGTCAGCATTCTGGGAAATGTCATCTTATCCATGTTCCCTACCAGCCCTTTTCATGCACCAATAAAACACTTATTTTTCTTTTATAGGTTTCAAATCTACATGACAAACTTGCAAGAATCCCCTCCCTGCCCAACACCGACGATTCCTCCAAGCAGAAAAGCCCTTCCCTTCCCAAACAGGGGCACTTTGATGCAGAACTGTCTGTCTCCCCCAAAAGGAATAGTCTTTCAAGGACACACAAAGAGAAAAGCACTTTCCATTTGCTCAGCACAACAAACCAGACTAACAAGGCTGCTGAAGGACAGCCCCAGATGCCCACCCGCCTCTTCAGTTTAGCCAAACCAAAGGAGAAAAAAGAAAAGAAGAAAAAGGGCAAAGGACATCGCTCCCAACCATCTGGTGAGTGTCAGAGGAGATCATAGATAGTTTTCAGGGTCATCGAGCTGGCTTTTCCCTTCAGTCAGCAAATTTGGGGAGGCAACGAAATCTAGCCTTGAGCGGGGATGGTAAAACGGAGGGATGGAGAAAATGAGATGTGATAAGTGGAGTTCCTAGCTTACAGCAATCTTCTCTGTGTCATCCTTTGCAAAAGAAAGCAGAGGGTTATCTGAGGAGCCATGTCTCTCCTGTGGGCTGTGGCTGCTGCAGGACACTGTCCTGCAGCCCTGGGAGGTGTCTCAGGGACACGCAGTACTCTCTACTCCTTGCCTTCCCTGGTCCTTCCTGAGCAGCTTCACAAACCGCATTCTTCCTGTGTTTTTCAGCTTGCTTTGCTCTGAGGCGGATAGTTCCCTGCGTCAGCGCACCTGCTGTCAAAGGTCTGGTTGGGGTACTCCTGCTCGTCCCCTCCAGCACTGCTGGGTGCTTTGCCAGTGCGTTACCATTTATGAGCAATACTCGCAGCCCTTCTAGTTGCCTCGTCTTTTCCTGCTGCGACTGCATCTTGTCTCCATGCAGTGATTTTCTGTGGTGGTTCTGGAGCAGCACCATGTGCAGCTGGGCACCTCAGATCTGTGAGCCACAAGAAATTTGATCTCATGCCCTCCGATGATGGGCTAACACCTATCAACTCTCTGCCAGTTTGCTGTTTTCCAGCTGGCATGTGCAGTGCACAGGAAGGCTCTGCAATTATGGGATGTAATTTCATTAAAACTCGTCACAGAACCAGCAGTCTTTTCAGGCACCCAGTGGGGTGGGTGGGCAGTGGAGTTTCCCGGAGTGCAGGGTCCTTCGCTGTCCATTATTCCTGTAGTAATTCCTGCTTGGTTTCCCTCCCCAGATTCTCACTCGTCAGAAGCCCCGCCAGAGGGTGAGGAGATATTTTGCTGAGCACCAGTGCCAGATCTGCAGGAGTACACCTCACCCCCGCTGCGCTGCGGCCAGACCCCCCTGGGGCCGAAGCCCACGGCTGTTCCTCTGCCCAGCGGTCTCGCTCAGCTTTGGTACAGTGGACATCTTCCTGCCCACTCCGCAGCGTGCTTCTGGTGCCTACATCCGACAAGCTACCCAGGGGGTTTAAATAAAACATGTTGTAAAGGTCTGTAAGTTGTGGGAAAAGGCCTCTCTCTCTCCTTCGGTTTTGCATGAATTCTCACTGCGGAGGCTGACTGCACTGCAAATAGTGCCACCTTTCTGTGCAAACCTTGATTTAAATCGGTTGGGATGAGAGAACATAGCCTTAAGGGGTCTGTGCCTTCAGATTCCCCTTTTCTGGGGAACATAACCAAAACCAAGCATTTAGCAAAAGATTAGGATTCTACGAATGGTGCACACTGGCATATATAGATATACTGTATATATACATATATCTATATATATATACATATATGTATCTATGTATCCCCTGGGATATGCTTACAGTCTGTACAGCCAAGCCTAGCTCGGCCAGTGGGGATAGATGATACCTGATGACTTTCAGGGAGCACGTAGATATTAAATATCTTGCCCTTACTACTCAGATTGTAACTCCATTGACTTGCACGCCCCTTTTGTGCTTGTGGGATGTGGCATGTTTCAGTTCAGAAAGGTACCAGGAAGCAGTAACAGTGTAAAAAATAAAAATTCAGGAAAAGCATAAAATTCAGGAAAAACATAAAATAGAAAGAATTTTCAAAAGATTTGAGCGAGGCAGAGAATAATTTGTTAAACTGCTTCCAAAATCAAGCAGAATGTCTTTGGGTGTGTTTAAAATGATGCAGAAGAGAGAAGTTCATTAAGCTTGTGAGGCAATCCCAGGGACCCAGAATAGGGTTCAAGTGGGAACAGCTCGAAACAGCCTTTTCTAAGCAATCCCTCTGAACTCCAGCTCATTCCTTCCCATTACTCTGAAGTTAAGACTTTTTTTTTTTGCCAGAATATATTTCTCCATTTGCATCTGACATCTCTTCACACAAACCTGGTAACTTACTGGAGAAATGGCCAAAAATACATTTTTAGGGATCTTTGTTCTGTTTTCTGTATTTATCCTTCCCATGCTTTTTACGTTACGACTGGGCTTATGTTTCTCTGGATTTTGTCGGCTTTTCTAGCTTTTTTCTAACCCCAAAGGACCCGAGAGCAATATCCAAGTACTTCGGTAAAGACATCACAGGTCAAAGGACTGAGCGCTGCGAGCGAAGTGATTTGGGGAAGAGGCAGCTCCTAGTTCCTACGCCTGTACAATACTGTGCACTTAGGAACCATTACTGGGGAGAAAATCTATTTTTATGGACAAAGCCCCATGCGACAGGTCCAAAGCCCAGCACAGTAGGTCCGTGTCCATCGCTGCGCAGTCTCCGGTGAGCAGTGTCCATGCAGGCAAGCTCGCGGACAGCTCTTGGGATGCCGAATGCGACGTGTTTATACAGCTGTTGAATAGGGGGATGTATTCAACGGGGGAGGAGGAATGCAGCAAGCCAGATTTTTTCCAAAGTTACTGTTCTTCCAAACCCTCTCGGGGGACTTGCCCCAGTGGATTTGTAAATGGTTATGAGATGCTATCAGCTTCAAGCAGCTCAAAGGTTTGCTTAAACAGTTTGAAGCTGTCAAATGCATTTCCTCTCCTCCTAGTTTTACATTAAAAAAAAAAAAAGAAAGAAAGAAAAAAAAAACACTTTTTTCTTGCACTATCATTTGATTTCGGTTTGCTCTTTAGCTTCTCACAAGCTAATCCCGTGCAGCAGTTTTCAGAGTTCAGTGCTAAGGAGTAGCAGCAGCATTGTCAGTGGGATGGGTACTTAAATTGGTCTGCCTTGATCAGCACGAGAGTCCTGAAAAGCCCACTTGCTTTTGAAGCTCTCTAAACTATTGCGACTCAAAAAAAAAAAAAAAAAGGAAGAAAGGAAAGAGGTTTGAGATTTATTTTTATTTTGCTTTTTTAATATTATTTGGTGCTTGTTCTTAATTGCAAGCAGGGCTTGCAAAAATATTTATCTTTCTGTTTATTTGAAAGAGTTCTTTTTTAAAAAAAGTTTACTTGGTTTTATTTTTTTAGTTTTACTTTTATTTTGTCTTTGTTTGGGGGGGGGGTTAGGGGTTTTTTTCTTCCTTTTTTTTTTACCAAGAGATTGGTAACCCAATGCTCTTATCTCTCTGATTCCTACAAAAATAGGGTTTGGACAGTGCTGCTTAGCAGTCTATGCCATTCCCAGAATTAACAGAATTTCAACTGAGAGCTTTCTTTAAGGCAGAGCATTTTGGGGCCAGAAAAGTTTGGAAAGAGAAGTGGTGACTTCAGACAAGACTCCTGCTGTCAGTCAGTTTCCTTCTTTAACTATTTTGTTTAGGTTTTCTCATACTGCTTGGAGGCAAAGGGAAAGACAAACACAGAGCATGTTCCCATGAGGTGAGGGTCTGATCGATTGTCCAGGGAGATCCAAGCAAGTCTTCTCCTGAACTTGAAAGGAACTGAAGGAGGCGTGTGCTGATGTTGTGGTGTTATCTTTTTAACAAGAAAAGCACTAATTTAACAAAATAACTTCTGCCCTGCTGTTTGTACATCTGCGAAAATTAAGGTGCCAAGCTGAAGTTTTTTGTTTCCAAACCAGTGCATGGCTCATTTACTGTTGCATAAACATAGATCAGTTCCCTGATATTTTGGAAGGTTCCTCTGAGTCTGTAATAGCTTTTGCCTGTACAAGGTTTTCTTTTCATCCCTCTGTCTTTTCCCTAGTTCTAGTACGTCTTGAATTTGTGAAACAAGGTTATGTCCCATGGCTCTGAGAAGGGCGTCAAAAGGGAGATGTGAACCAGAGCAGAAGGGCTGAGTCTTTGGCTTGACTATCTCTGTATAAAGAATATACAGACCTGTATAAAGAAAAAAGAGCATTCAGTGCCCTAAGCAAAAAATGCATTTTCTAAGTTGCTCCTGTGGTCCCCGTGATTTGAATCAAAAATATACGAACCAGAAATATTGCATATCAAAGCTGTTTTTGTCTTCAGTTCTGGTGGGCAGACATCCGTCATCCCTGGGGGGGATGTACATTAGAGCATGATTCACTTTGTGTTTGAATGAGGCACCCCTATTTGAATGGGACTCCCACACTGCTTCCTTTTCCTTTCACCTTTAGGAAGGTGCAGACTTGTTTTTATTTTTCTAGCCTCTTTTTTTTATCTCCAGTTTTCTTTGAAAAGGCTTCACATTGGTTCCTGGAGTTGGAGCCCTACTCTGATCCCTTGAGAATGCCTATGGTTGTCTGCTAGAGAAGAGCCCCAGTTTCACAGCACCAAAGCCTTTCCTTTTCCTGGCCTTAAAATGGTGTTTGCTTCAGCTGCGTGGTTGGCACCCATTTTTCATTTCTGGAAAACATGTTATTTCCTCAGCCCAGCCTGACACCTTCTCTGGTTCCCATGGCCAGTCCCTCAGTCCCTTCAGAGTACCCAAATCATCCCTTTTTGCCCTGGGTTCCTGGTACACAGAACAGATAGGTTCAAAAATGTCTGTCTAAAGTCCATATTGAGGAAAGAAGAGGACCATGCAAGGGCCTTTTTTTTGCTACTGTTTCACAGAGGGGAAAATTGGACTTTCTTCTCATGGGCCTTTACATTGCACAGTCTGCATTGCTACCCAACAGAAGGGGTTTCAGTGAGCAGTGTAGCAAGGACACGGTCTAGGATGAAGTACAAAAGTGATCAGTATTAAGTGAGGGTATCAGGATACCCCAGAGAGCAGAGAGTAGCTGCAGCAAATGGTTTGAGACAAGAAGGAATTGGATGGGGTTGGTCTTAGGCTCTTTCCAGTGAAGCATTCATCTCAACATGTACCTTTATGTCAGTCTGATGCCATAAAGCACTTTAAATGGAATTAGTCTTGTCCCTTTGCATCTTGCTTGTGTGGAGACAATCAGATTTCTAAATACTTCTGCCTCTGCGTCCCCCGCACAATCCAAGCTGAGGGTAGCCACTGGGAAACCTGGCTTTGGTTTGGCTTTGCCCGGCCTGGGGGAGAAGAGAAGGAAAGGACAAGCTTTTTCACGTAGTTTTAGATCAGCATGAGTACGAGTATGACTGCAGTCCCACTGCAGACAGGGTTAGCCACCAGCCCTTTCCCGATGAGGTGTTTGGCCATTGCTTACTCCCTCTGTGTGCATCTCCCTGGAGCTGCCCCACCTCACACCCCAAGGGCCAAAGCGGCCATCCTGCTGTGGAAACCCAGGCTAGCATCAGTATCACCTCCCACGCACTGGAACCGTTTCTCCCTGCTTGGGAGAAACTTAGAGCAAAAGAGATGCAGGAGAATGCAACCGAGTGCAGTGCAGTGAGGCCCTTCCCGTGCACTAAGTTATTTACTGTACAAGCCACTCAGAGATCTCCAGGTGCCATCTCTGGGGCGGGAGCACTCACTCCCACAGCGAGTGACCTGGGTTTTTTTCCCTCTTGAAGCTTGACCACTGCTGAGAAGCACAGTAATGCCATGAGCTTGAGCAGATCTGTCCCGCCTTCCCCAGGCGCGAGCGTCCATGGAGCCTGATAACCTTGACACCTCCCTTGCGGCGCTAGAATACCTTCACGGCGCTGCTGCACCGATACCCAAATCCAGTCCTTGCAGACGCCACCGAGTCAGAGAGGTTCATCAGGTGCCAAAGTCGCAAGGAAGCTGGCTAGGACGCCCGTGGCACGGCGCGTGGAGAACTGAGCAGCGGGCACAGGAGAGTACCTGCTTAAATCCAACCAAACATTCCTTGTTAACCAGAACTCTGGAAATTTTTCTGCCTGCTGGCCAGGTTTGGGAATTTAGCGTAATTTAAGGCACCCTTTTAAGTAAACCTCCCCTAGCGCTCGTAGCTCTTGCTTCGTTTGTCAGAAGGGGCAGCAGTCGATGGTTCGTTCTTGATCCGGCAACGTAGCTAAGCTTTGAAGATAGGCGAGCTGAACTGGGTCAGTCTCCTACACCTCCTGCTCTTGGGTAACGGGAAGCGCTAATGCAAGCTCCCTGCCCACGTGCGTTTTAAGGGCTCTCTGCCCTTTCTTTCCACGCGCGTCTCACTGACGTTGATGCTTCGCCCAAATATATTCTGCTTCCATCGCTTGGGGGGAGGGGGGGCCAGGATGACATTCACTGCTTTGCATACAGCTATGAGCTTTGTATGTATTTAAACTGTCTATAGGTATCAATCACTGCCCTGCTCTTAAGTATTTTACTGTTTTCTTTATCGATATTAAACACTGACTCAGAAAATCTATGTCCAGTTCAGCTCGCCTATGGTTAAAGTTTAGCTTGGTGTTTATTTTGTGCTAATATGAAATGCACTTGAGTGATTCCCAGAACATTGAGGAGGTGTATTATAATAACTTGATATACCTCTGCTTTTGTTTCTTAAAAAAATAAATAAAATACTTTGCATTTTCATGTTGAATCCATTAAAAGAAAAAAGTTTAAAAAATTAAAAGTGGAAAAAAAGATTTTTTTTTAAAAAAAAAAAGGGTAAAACCTAATTGCTGTATGTTAATTTGTAATTATGTAAAAAATGAGCAGACTGTAAAATTCTTCAGTTTTTCTGTAACTTGCCAGAAACCATTAGGTTTTGTAACAAGCTTTTATTTATCTTCCTTTTTAGTTATCAGCATCAACCTCTTGTAAAGTCATTTTTTTCTCTAAATAAATTTGATTTTAAGTCTGAATTTTTTGTCCAATTTATTTCCAGTGCTTTGGTATTTCTGCTGTTGACTTTACTGCATGAATGAATAGCTGTACCCTACCTGTAATTGAATGTTTGCATTACTTTTGTCATCTGAATTCCAGTGTGCACCTCTCAGGTTCCTTTAACTTATTTTCATTCTCTTAGAGGATTTACATTTTGCTTAAGGGTGTATGGCCATAATGATATTTGACTTTTCCCACACACACATACAGACACCCATGGGGCTTTTCATCTTTTTACAAGAAGAGGAAGTGTCAGAGCTGTTGCCTCAGCCACTTAAGCAGGCTTTGAACGTTGAGATAAACAGCGGTCCGGTGGCTGTGGTATGCAATCTTCTGGCCTATAGTTTCTGCAACCTGCAAAAAATTGCTCGATGCTCGAGTCGAAACCGAGCCGACTCAGGTTGCGGGATGCTTTGTCCACGTTTTGGCAGCGAGAACTAGCGGCGCGAGGTCTCCTGGCGGGGTGGACCTGGGGAGAGAGGAGAGGCCTCTGCGTCCCAGATGCAACGTGCTTTACACGGTTCCACTTCCCCGGGAAGGAGGCGGCCCCGCAGATGTATCCAGCCAGCGCTAAGGTCACGGCTGTCCCCTGGGGAGGAGAAGGTACTTTACGTTCCCAATGCTGGTAGGCTTCAGTCCAGGCAGAAGAGGGTGCCAAAAGCCCAGCGCCGAAGTTCRCTCAGTGTGCACGAACCGGTCGCGTGCTGATCATCGAGCTGAGATGAGCCCTCACGGCAGGGCACAATGCTTCAAATTTCTCCTCCAATTTTCTTTCATCCATATCCCAGCTGGCTCTACGTGCCCTTAATTGCACAAGGGGCTTCAGCATCCTTTCTGCCCAGTGGAGCAGCAGCAAGACCTGCATCCATGGCCTCTTAAGCTCTGCATGTGGCTTCTGAAGCAAACTGTTTAATTTAGATCTATTACTGTACTTGTCTTCAGCGGTGAGATGGGGAAGGAGAGGGGACGCTTGAGGACAAGCAGAGACAGTGACCAAAGCCTTGAGGCTGTTGGCATGAGCATGGCTTGGTGGTACTGGGTTATTTCTTAGARGCGTTAGGAAATGCCAGCCCGTCCTGCTTTGCCCCTTAAGCCAGCAGAGCACCACAAAACCTATTTCCCCGTCTCACGTCTGTGTTGCATGTGCCGTTTTAAGCAGCCGCGTCGTGTCCGTGCACGCAAACCTACCCGCTGCGACGAAGCCTTGCTACAAGATGGGCGATGACAGGAGATGAAAGCGTTTGTTTATCTCTAACGCTGTCCGCTAATCCTCATTTTATTTGCAGTCCCRGCTCACTTATTTACCAAGGCAAACAAAAGCTTTCTCTGATACGAAGGCGCCCGCGTTTGGCATTCAAAGAGCACTTTCTCCTCCGGGCCCCTCTCCGCTCTGCACGTCGTCGGCTGTTCCGCGGCCTGCAGCGGGGCTCGCGCAGGGAGCCTCGCTGCGGGGGCGAGGACCCCCTTCGCCGGGCGCCCCGGGCGGCCCCAAGGCCTCGCACTGCTGTAGGGAAACGATGGATTTGCCCGCCGCTGGCTGGGACCGCGAGCTGCCGCCGCTGCCCGGCAGAGGCGACTCTCCGTGCTGCTGCAATGCGAGGAGCGGCCGTCGCGGGAGGAGGAAGAGGGTATTTAGCGACTGCAAATCACATGTAGCAGGAACCAAAATTCTTGCTGAGTCGCGTGGAATGCAGCAGYGAAGGGCCAGGGTGCAGAGCAAGCAGAGCACCCGGCTCTGGAGCAGCCTGAGCTTCGCTTGTCCTGCCGGGCGCAAACCAAATCACTCCTACTGCCCCAGGCCAGAGGGGAGCCTGGGCAATGCAAATTGCCTTTGCAGAGGAAGAAATTAAGGTCTCATCTTTCCTGGCTGTCTACATGTGTCAATATGAATAACTAAACACAACTTTCCACAGGTTCATCCATGATTAATACGCTGAGCTGTTACAGCAGGGCTGCGATGATGAAATGGATGTTCTCTTCGAAGCACATGGCTCAATTATTTTAGATGATCCAAGCAGGAGTGATACATTTTTGAGCATACCAAGTCCAGTTGGGCTTGCCTAGCGCCGACTTCTCCTTAGCAATCAGAGGTAGAGCAAAAGCCCAGCAGAKCTCAGCTTGGCCACGTGGCAGGTCATCTGGACATGACCGGATTTTTCACTAGCACTTTCAACCAGAAGGGCTCATAGAGGGTCCTTACACTTAATCTGCCTCTAAAAAGAGTATGGATAGGTGTGGAATAGCTTCTTCAGAAACAGAYGTTAGTGGTATCTTTTACTTTTTTATAATTAAACTAATAGATTTTTTAAAAAAACAAAAGGCCAAATCCTAATTAGTTTAGCATGAGATACCTTGTGTTCAACCACACAGTGGATAGTAAAGGGATGAGTTACCGCAGAGAGCACCAGGGCTTTGTTAATTAGTTGGCAGGATGATAATGCTGCAGTGTGTTGATTTGTTTAGCATTGGCATGTGTTTAAATTAAGGGCAAAAGAGTGTTTGACACTAGCAACTGATATGCAAGATGCATTGCCTTAATCTTATAAAGATTTGGTCTACATGTGCAAGATTAAGACCTGCAGCAGCATGCTGTACCGGGCTCTGAACACACGTGAAGGCGGGTTGATCCCCAGGCTGGCTCCTGGTTACAGGTGCCAGATGTGGCTACAGAACAAACACGGGACAAGGTGCAACAAAAAGGAGCAGTAACGAATGCAACTTCTGGCACCCTTCCCTGAGATGCCGATCTCCTGTTTCTGCCGTGCTGGGGCTGTGACTGTGAGAGCTCTTGCTTGGTGATTGCGTTGGCCTTGAGTTTAGCAATAAAGTAAGTTAACTTGCCTGGCGATGGGTTCTTTCCATGCAAGCACAGTGCTGAACAGTGACTTTTCCACGCTGGTTTGGAGGAAGCATTGCTCTCACACCAGCATTGCAGCCTCCACAGTTGCAGGCTGTAAGGAGCACTCTGGGAGCGTGGTGAGACAGGCCCTAGGTGCTACTTGTCGTCCCTCATGCTATCATCTCAGCATCTCTAGATATACCCCCCCCCACCACCACCTCTTTGCTTCAGAGCCCACTTTCCCATCTGTCCTTCCACAGGCTCCCGCCGGCCTTGGGCTGACGCTGCAGGCTCAAGGCTCGGGACAGCAGCCCTGGCCTGCGCTCTGGCAGCATCATGGGGCTCTTTTTGTGTRGCATGAACTTGTTCAAGGCAGCTATGAAGAGAAACCTTCGCTCTTGACTGACTGGCATCCTGGTGCCTCAGCCAGGCACTCCCCAAAGGGACAAGGCCAGTTCCTTGCTCATGAGATGGGGCAGAGCTTGAGTCCTGGAGGGGTTTATTTAAGGGTTTTTTTCTCTTGTCTTGCTTTTCGGCCTGTCCCAGCCAAACACACACAGATGTATTTATTTCCGCTGGAAAGCCCTGCTGTCCCCGACCTCTCACTACAGCCTGGTGTCTGTGCCGCTGGTGCTCGCTGGCTCCAGATGCTCTTTTCCCCCTTCCTTGCACCAAGAGCCGATTCTTCCCAGCTGCATCTTCTCAGTGAAGCTGGCAAGTGTAATTAGACAGGAGTCTAATTAGAGCCGTGCAGGAACTGTGAGTCATTAGCGGAGCTCTGTGGGAAAGCCGGGAGCAGCTGTTAGCCCCGGAGGGGCTGCAGCCCTGCGGGGCAGCGGCGGCTGCGGAGGAGGAGGAGGAGGAGGAGGAGGAGGAAAGCCAGGCCCGCGCTGGCGTTTGGCTGCGGGCAGAGCAGCCCCGTCCCTGCCTGGATAAATGCAGCCGTCAGAAACCTCTGCAGGGAAGCGTCTGCCTGCATGGCTCCTCCAGACGGTGACCCAGACCAGCGTGACGGGTGTTTACCAGGCTTTCGGCASCTGCCTGTCCCCGGGGCGCGAGGGCACCGCGGCGAGCACCGGCCCCAAGCAGCGAGTAAACRCAACCGTGCAGCAGCCCCAGCCCGTGCCGGGGCAGGACTCCCACAGCGGCTCCTTCAAGCACTGGGCATGGGGCTGGCTGCAGAAGGCTGCGGGCCGTCTGTCTGTCCTACCTGGTAGTTAGAGGTCGGACACAAGAAGGGACTTTCCTGCTGACCTGTATGCCTTRTCTCGCCGTCTTCCTCGCCCTCATCCCCTGCAACGCAAGGCCATCCCTCCTGCTGACCTGGGCAGTGAGGCGAGGAGGCCCTGCCAGGGTGGGGAGGAAGAGCCTAGCATTGCTTGGGACAACCACCGTGTCTTCGCTGGGCAGAGCGACGGGGAGGGTTTAGGTGCGATGCGGTGGCTGAATGACGGCACTTGCTGCCGGTCGGCAAATTGTATCCTGGCCGAAGGGCCAGCAGTTTTTTAACAAGGACAGGTTGTGCCCTCCTGGCATGGCCATGGACCATTTCTCCAGCTGCCGATGGGATGTGTGGGCTTCCCCAAGCAGCCAGAACTTAAAGGCCGTGAATGATGTGATTTCTGAGCTCTGTGGACCCCCAGGGCTGTCAGGAGGAGTGCGAGGACACCTCAGAGAGCCAGGAGCAGCATGGGGGGGGGAGGGTAACTCTCCCCATCTTCACTTCAGGGTAGCAGGGGCAGGGACCAGCACATACAGATGGGTCCTTGTCCGCAATGTTTGTGAGACAGGGATATCCACGCTGCAGCGTGGCTGGGTAGAAGGAAGTGAGATGTCGCGGCACCGACAGGATGAAAACCAGGCTTTCTTCCACCTAATTGGATTTGTTCTTCAGCTGAGAAACTCTGAATGGCTTGGGTGGGCTCGAGGCTTGTGATTTCAGTAAGGAAGTAAGTCAGCAAGAAATGATAAAGTAGGTCACACGGCTGCAAAAGCAGGGCTGATGGTTTTGCAGAACAGTTGACAACATTAAATGAAGAGGTGGTGAAATGGAAAGAAAAGGGAGATTGTCAGGGAGGGAAAAAAAAAGAGAGAGCTCAGCCTGTTATTCACTCATGCCAGGAGTCTCCCATCTTGTGCTCGCCGTGCAGCTCTTCTCCCTTTAACCAGGTCTGGAGGACACTAAAGTAATGCTCTGCACCAGAGCAAGCGGGACTGAGACCAGTTTAAATAGCCAGTTCATTGTGGGGAGCTGGAGGCAACAATTTCTCCTGCTCGTTGAAAAGTAACTGCATTAGTGACCAGTGTTTCCTGGAATGGTGGTTTGTGAACCTGAACCCTCCACAGAGACTAAAAAGAGCTGGCTTTTTCCAAAGGGAGAAAGTGTGGGAGGAGCAGGAAAACATCCTCCTTCCAGTTGGGCATGGGACATATAACCCAGGGAGGGTGTGCAATGGCAGAGCACAAACACGTAGGACAAGACGACAAGCCAAGGACACAGGACCTCGGTGCTCTGGGTAGACATGGACGAATTTGATGGCACATTGGTCGGTTGGAAGGAAGCACTYCTCTGCTCTAAGCACGTGTTTGAAAGGTCAGTACACTGCTGGAGGCAGCCTCTGGGCAGGTGTGGGGCTTCCCTCGACACTGGAGGTATTAAAGAAAGCACCAGCTCTTCTGCTTTGCTGGCAYGGCTGGAGAGCAGGGACGCGAGCGCTGCCCCCGCGGAGGCGATCTCAGCCGGGCTGCCGCCACGCCGGACATGACAGCCGAGGGCTGGCTACAGCTTACGGGCGCTTTTCRCAGGAGCGTGCGTGCATATAAGCTATGTAAAGCCACCAGATGCAGCCCGTTCCCAAGATCTCCCTGCCAGAGCTACGTGTGACCTAGTGAGATGGGGGGGGGGAAGCGCTTTTAAAAGCAGCAGAACAAAACACTTCCCCTGTACATCCCAGTTAAAAAGCAGATCTGCTTTAGCTGCAGCTTTGACTGTGTTACATCCCTTTCCATCTCCCACTCCCCTTTTACTTTGTGGTTTCTAACTAAGAAACCTTTGTATTTCGCATCACATTTAATTCCCTAGCAACAGGTTGCTGCTGTCACAGCAGCTGGTGATTGCTTTTGAATTGTCTTTCAGGCAAGCTCCAGAATAAATACAAAAGAGCACTTCTTTTGCATGGCTCATATCAAAGCTATCCAGTCACAAATCCTCGCAATCTTGTTTTTAAAGCCCCAGAGTCCCATATAAAATCTGAACTAACAAGACTGAAAGGGCTTTTATTCTCATGCTCTGTCTCTTTTTCACTCTCCCTCTCATCAAATAGTAATTTTTAGGCTCTGAATTGGGCTCCCAAAGGGCTCTTTTATGAGCTTTTTCCATGGATCCTTACCTAAGTATCTGTTCTGCTAATATCAGCTAACTCAGCTACCCACCCGGCTCCCWGTGGGGGCTGAGAGACGTCCTCAGCCTTCTTTACAGCTGAGAAATGCTGGCGCCGAGTCCCTTTGAGCCACCACCCAGAACTCCCTTAGGAAGCTGCCTAATCCTGTAAGTCCCTGCTAGGAGAAATATAAAAAATATAAATTYGGAAAGTTGTTTTGGGACACACACGGAGGAGGACCGTGAACAGGCGACACAGCTGGGAAGCTTTTCTAGCCTGTCGGGATCCCCCTTCCTCGGGAGCTATAGCAGCCAACCGCAGGCATATAAGGAAAACAGARGTACAAATTCTTCTCTGGTATAAATCACTGGCTTGCTCTGCAGAAGTAGGGTTGTGTCTCGGTTGGGGCCCCTCCACCTATTTGGCAGGTATCGGTTTTACAAGGTCACAGTGAAACCTTCTATGATGCATCCTAATAGCCTTGCGCTCACAACTTCGACCACAGCGAGAATGGGAAGAGACACACTTGGTGTATCACCAGATGGAAGTTCAGCTCCTTTGAACCAAYGCTAGGAGCCCTGGGCTTTTATTCCCAGCTGTGCCACTAATCTTGGACGAGGCACTTTTAACACCGTGCCTCAGTTTCCCAAGCTCTGAAGCAATAGTAATTAYGGCGAGGCTGTTTGCAAAAGGAGGTTGTTTGTGAACCGCCCCATCAAGTGCCAAACCTATCATTACTCCTCGGCCCTGTTATTATACTTAAATCCAGCTTGCTTAAGAATGAAGAGAAGACTCATGTGAAAAACACACAAATGGTTTCCCAGATCATCATTTTTATTAAAGTTTGCAGGCAGCTGGAAAAAAAAACCCTACAAAATGTAAATAAATGTCATTCAGAGCATCGCAGAAGGGCTGTGCAGGAAGTGCTTTCTTCCTGGCAGCGATGGGCACTTCTGGCTCGAAAAGGCCTTTGTTGTCTGAGGCAACGTCAAGGATTTTCAATGCATTGCATCATGCAGCTGGCCGGGCTGCAGATTAACCTAAGCCACTGGAGAAAGGCAAGCTCGGAGCATCTGCAGGAACGCTGGGATTGCCATTCCCGAGCAACGCGGCGAGGCGCAGCGTGAAAGAGGCCGGCAAGGAGCCGCTTCCCAGCGTGGACAGCCATAATCCACAACCCCTGTCCTCAGCTCACATGACTCAGACTGGTAACTATCGGGTGTAGAAACCCAGAGTCAGCAGCCGGAGGGCATGGTCAGCCTGCCGCAGCTGCGATGCGGAGAGCTCGTTGTCTCCTACAGAAGAACCCAGCAGGAGCGAATTAGGGCCAGCAACACTCATGGCTTGCCAGGGTGAGATGGAGATGGGGCCTGAGCAGTGCATGGAAAAGGAGGGTGTCCACCAATCCACCTTGCCACGGGGTGCCRTGCCAGCTCGGTGATGCTCTTGCAGTGAAGCTCGGCTCCCCTTGGAGGCCCTTGTGCAGCAGACCCGGGCGTGCGGTGAGGTTCCTGCTCGTTTTCCTAAGTTCACCCTTACTCAYGTGCCATTGGGAGAGTGCAGCAGGGAACCGCAGGAGACCTGCTCCGAACACACAGTGAGCTTTATCGGGTGAACCGTCTCGGCTTGGCTAGCGGGATTCGGGCACGTTAACAGAGCCGCGGCAGCCGAGCGCAGGGAGCTGCCCGGCCTCTGACCAAAGGCGGCCAGCTGCGGCGAGGGGACGCGGGGGAGAGGGAAAGGAATAAAAAAATTGCAAAGTGCAAAACAAAAGGCATCTGCCTAGTTTTGCTGCTCAAAGCTCCCACAGGTCGGCGTTTCCCAGGCCGCTCCTCTCRGGGAGCAGCAGCCTCTGTGGGCACCCACCACGGGTAGAGCCAGGTGCCACGTCAACACCCGCTGCTCTCATCTCCTCCCTTGGCCTCATCCCTCCCTCCCCCCTGAAAAAAAATACAGTGCCCTGCTCCAATTCACTCCCCCCCAATCTTTCTTTTTTTAAAAAAATATCCCTTCCAAGTCACCCGAACATCACCAATGCCATGTCATTGCATTGGAGCCACTGCATCACCAATGGCAAGTTCACTGCCTTCAAAAAATCTAAAATCTCTCAACCTCCTTCTTCCCCAATAACAACACAGAAAGCACCTAATAGGATCCCCATGCTAAGTCCTCCTAGGACACAGACCAGGTCCCAGTGCCCACCGGAGCGGCGTCCCTTGGCCCGATCGTCTCTGAGCTGGGTTTGCCCAGCCCAGCTCCCACTCTGCACCAGGGGCCATGTGGTGGCCACCAACCCCCCACGTCATCATCACACCCCTGCCTCCAAACCCCAGCTCGGGCTCCTGGCTCAGCCCAGCTCGCTGTCCTCTGCTCCGACGCCGGCTCAGTGGCCTCTGCAGCACTGGTTTGGTTGCAAGATGGCTTTGCCCCCACCCCATTCCCGGTGCTGGGGAAGGGGTGCAAGTAGCTCCTTGGAGTAGTGCTGGGCAGGACAGGAGGGGRCTCGGTCACTGCATCGACTCTGGCGGACAGAAAGGGAAATGAATGCGATTCTGGTATCTGGGGAGGAAAAGAGAAAGCTGATTAATACCYGTGTTGCGGCACTCAGGTGCTCCCATGCCCGGAGAGCTGCAACCAAAAGACTTTGTGTGTCAGCAGCTACTGAGCCCCCCAGGCTACCACCACCACCACCAAGGATGGGTGGAGGTAGAAAGCTGCTGGTTTATGTTGGKTTTGGGATGTGTTTTGTTTTTGCAGAGGAGGCAAGAGAGTGGGAGCTCAGCGGGRGATGGCTTTCAGCAGCTCCATGCTGCAGAGAGCCCAGGAGGGCTTGGGAGGAAACCTCAGGAGAAATGACATGGGCGTGAAACGCTGAGGGAACTCAAGTTTCAGCTTTCTTCATGGTGGGGAGGAGGGGACAAAAGTTTGAACAGTCCAATAAACCCCCAACTTTTTCTCATTTTCCASCAGTTCCTCCAAAACGATCTGCACAAATGAAGTTTCCAAGGGGTGATTAATACAGTCTGGGGCCAGCGCTCAGACTGCATGTTTTCATCTGCCCAGGGTTAGGAAAAGCCTGATTTTCATTGACTTTACTCCTCAGGCCAGCCACTCCCTTCCAACGCTGCTTGATAAACTGGCTTCAGAGACCAACAGCTGCTTCTAAAGAGCAGTGGCAAAACTGCAGTCCCTGTTTATCCTGCTTTGATATTATGCACATGCAAATCGGTTTCCCTAGGAGCCACCGACAGAAACCATCTGCAACAGCAACAAGGTTACAAGTTTCCAACACCTAGCCCAACAGTAAGCAGGTTAGTTACAGCATTTAGGCGATGATAGGAGATTATCTTGAGGTTTTTTTTAAGCAGTCAAGTCTTGAATAATGTTTACAGGCATCCGTGGGTTTGGAGAGGGAAGACGTATGGCTGGCAAATGGGTTCTCCAGGGCAGATACGGACAGAGCCAGGAGCGATGCCCAGCAGCAAAAGCTTGTAGCTTCCTGTAAGGTAAAAAACTGACCAAGCTCTGCTCCACACGGAACAAAAGCCAAACCAGGGAGCAGTAAAATCCTATTTGTAAATGGCTTGTTATCTAAGGTGCAATTAAATCATCAGGAAAAGAGTCATTGAACAGATCCGACTTTATTGTGACCGCAGCCTGGCAGATGAATATAGCACTGGGCATGGCACATCACCTAAATACTCATAGAAACTGTGGGGCTAAAGTTCAGTTTTAGGTGCCACAGCAGCTGCAAGGCCACCGCCCAGCCGCAACCTCACCCGATCSGTACTGCAGTGTCCACTCGGGGCAGGCATGAAGTGCTCATGCCACAGCAGAGACTTTGCGGGAGCCAAACCCACCAAAGRGACTAAGGTGAAAGACATGAAATAGCCTCCTTGCTCTCAGATGTGGGAGACCCAGGAATAAATGTCTAAGCTGTAATTTGGCCACCAATCTCAGCTCTCTAGAGCCCTCCTGCAAGGAGGGTCCTGCTGGGGGTTGGCAGGCCCTGGGAGTGTCCACTGCTGGAGCTGTGCAGCTCTGCAGTAACACCACGCTGGTGAGCGAGCTGGTGACCCAGAGCCTGTTCCTGCAGCCCAGCGAGAAGGTAGGCAGCTGCTGCGAGTGTGCACAGAGGCCCGCTTAGGTATCCAGATGAAAGGAAAGAGCTGTAACCAGACAGTCTGAGCTACGGCTATCACTAAATAGGCAGTAACCTAGTGGTTCTGGCACTTCCCTGAGCACTTCAAGCCCTGGTGCTAAATGCAAGAATGGGAGCCCRCATCTCCTGTGCCTCAAGTCATTGTGCTAACCACTGCAGGGTTTGGGTCAAGATGGGAGCAGAGATGTCTCAACTCCAGGGCAGTGTTCACAGCTTGGGAGGCAGAGCAGRGGGATGCAGCTACTCCCCCCCTTCACTTAATCTTCCCTGGCTCTCAACTGGTAGCTTCACTTCAGATCCTGAGCTGGGTGCCAAGAGGAAGGAAAGACACCTCCTTTTTGTATCTCCAGGAAGCCTATGCCCAAATCCCCTATCTGTCCAACCTAAGGCAGAGATGAACCCCCCCCCCTCCTTGTCCTGGGATGATGCTTAACACACCTGACTCCTGCACATGCTGCAGCAAGTTTATCTCTTTCCCAGTCTCCTCCTCTGAAGTTGTTCCAGTGTGTATTTCTGTTTTAGTTAAATAGCATAGGAGCAGCACCATGCAACCAGTGCCTTCCTCTTCTCAGGCAACTGCTCTCACCACCAGCTAAAAAAATTCTTTCTCTCTCCCTCTGGCTCAAGCCCGTTTTTGACTCTTGCCCTTAGGATCAACAAAAATGAGAGCGTCATAGGGGACAGATATTCTGGAGAATTCACTTTCTCTTTGGAGACAAGCCTCCTGGTATAGCCTGAAATTACCTCGTGGGAGATGCAAAACTATTCACATCAGTTGTCACTTCTGGGGCTTTGATACTAGCCTGTTTGGGACAGAACAGACCACCCAGCACCGGTCCCCAAGCTCCTGGTTGGATCTTGCTTATGTTTATAAAAACACAGAKCGTCTTTATTAGCAGACTGTTTGGTGTTGCATTTCCCTTTTGTAACCGTTTCCCTCCTCATGCTGTAATTCCTGTGGGAACCCTAAAGCAGGCTCAGCCAGTTCTGTCGTGCATCTTCATCAGAGTTAAGCACTAGCTTTAGTCAAACTTTATGCATTAAACGAGGGTAGAGGCCAGTGACGTGTTTGCACAGTTAGAGAAGGTGTTTGAGTGGGTGTCCTTGGAAAGCTCAGCAGAGCAGAGGAAGGCCCCAGGCCTGCTTTGCCCTGGGCAGCACCAAAAAAAAAAGCTGCAGTTACTTCACAGGCTGCTGATCACTGGAGGCACACAAGCTTCAGAGCCACGTGGTGGAAGAGGCTAGGTTTTCACTTCTTAAACTGCTAAGCATGCTTGATCCCTGGAATTACTCTTGGCAATACGCACTGAATTAATGTCACCCTGCATTCTTGGCAGGAGCACCGGGACTCCTGCCGAAAGGTGTGCTGACGCAAGGCTGGCCTGGGCTCCAGCTGGGATGGGTAAAGGCCAGCCCCACAGGAAATGTTTCCAGCTGATCAGTTTTATGCTTTAAACAAAAAGTAGGCTTGATGTTTTATGAACAACATTTTTCAGGGACRTGTTATTTAGATTTCAGAGCCTGTATGAATGCAACCTCACTAGTTTATAGGTGAGAAAGGTTTTTCTTTCACCTCCCCAAAGGTTCAAAGTATTATTACCTACAGTGCAACTGCCCAGGCCTTTCCCTAGCTGTCTGGCTTGCTCTGACAGAGTAGCACCAGCACAGGGGCATTCCCCATAGGATTAGCAACAGGTATGCAGCTGACAAAGAGCTCAGCTACCTCCTCCCAAAATCTCCCAGCAGAGAAGATCAGCGGGGAGCACAGCTTGCCAACGTGCCTCCTGGCTGCCTGTCCTTGAAGGAGGAGCCCACAGCGACCAAGGGGAGTTGCAGAACCTCGCGCCCTGTGGCCAAACCTTGGCACAGGTTGTGTCCTTGGCACAACCACCGCAGAACARCGGAGCAGTCATGGCACCCTATAGCCCATCACTCTAAATTTCAGAGCTGGGCTGGGCACGTGTGCAGCAAGGACGGGCACCCAGAGCCTCTCCCTCTGCAAAGCCAAGGTGAGCATGCGGGAGCTCACTGGCACAGCCCGGGCTACGCGTGCAGGTCAGAGACATTCAGACCTGGCTTTTGCTTGCTAGTGTCAGTGCTCTGATTTAAGGAGCTGTCAGTGGCTGAGGCCATAACAATAAACTTAGTGKKTTTTTTTTWAAAAAACAACTCTATAAAAATGAAATGAAGAAGCATTCTCTCTGGCAAGAACTCATGTATATTTTAAATACTTCTTTTAACTGAAGAGTGGAAATAAAGCCAAAAAGCACATAAAACCTTCATACAGTGACTTTTCACCAGCTTTATTTGCAGGTTGGTAGATAGGAGTTCCTAGTTCTCTTCTGCTTGTGTCAGGCTCCAGACTACAGGAGAAAATATCTACGTATTCCCCACAAAGCTGTTTATTAGGTCTGGGCAACTGAAAAACAGTACACAGGAAAAAGAGAAGAACGTAACAGCTGTGTATTTTTGGAGACTAACTTTTATTCGGTGGCTGAGAATTGACTCTCACCTCAAAATATTCCCTATTCCTATTCCCAGTGGCGTGGCTGGCATTGAKCTTTAATATTCAGACACATCTGCTACCAGAGAAAATTAATTTTCAGCTCTAGGATGGCTCTTAAGGGGAGGCCTCATTGACCTGAGCTGAAAACGATGGAGTCCTCACACTCTCTGCTGCAATATTTAATAGCTGAGTGGCAGTTAATTAGATTACTGAGCCACTGTGACAGATGCTAGGCAACGCCTGAGAAGGAGAATTTGGAAAGGCCATTATCTTCTAGTGCTGGAACGGCTCAGAGAAATCTCGTATTAACCCTTTCCACCCTTACTGTGCCCTCACTGTGATCCAGCGTATTGCTTAGRGTGCTTTCCCCCACCACACATCAAGTGCCTGAGAAAACCATGTGGTCATGTTGGTCAAACGTGCAGTAGAGGTGCAAGGAGATCCTCCTCTGTTCGCTGCTGGCATCAATAAAGATCAATCACTGGAAAATGCCAGACCACTGCAAAAATTTCAGCCTGCTTCGTGACTCCCAGGCACACCAACCATACTAAGTTTGAAGCAGGGAAGAGAGGGTGTTAGAAGGTTTGGGCAGCATTCTTTCTTCCTCGTATTAAGTGAAGTGGATTGTGGTGAAGATATAGAAGACCTTCTCTCCCCGCAGTCCAATCTCCCACATAAAACCTTAAGAGAAGCTTGTCTACTCTGCCCACATATGCCAGGGCTTCCAGACTCCTCCTGTTAGCTGGCAGTTACTCTCCAACCACCAGAGTAGGGCTGCATGGATTACCAGCACTGTGAAACCTGCAGCCCGATGTAGAAGAGTTATGGATTTCATGCAAAGATGATGCTATCCAAGTGCCCATATCAATAGCTGTTTCCACAATGCAACTTCAGTTTTCTGCCTTTCCTTGGCCAGCTGCATTTTGGCACAGACAGATCAAGATGTGCAAGCCTAAGTGGAGCAAAATCAGAACCAGATGGGCAGCTAAAGATCCCACTGGGGAGGAGAGAGGAGGAACCAATTACCAGGCCTCCTGTCCCTGTCCTGTTGCTTTGCAACAGCACTTTTCCTGATCAAGCAACAACCAGAGCACCAGAATGAGACAGGATATCATGAGTTTCCACTAATCTTGTTCTCACACACCTTGAAACACATTCTTCTTTTGGTTGCAAAACCTCTTTTCTCCCACTCATGTCTCACCTAGAAGTCTCAGAAGTTCTGATTTAACAAGCAACAGTTTGGATGCTAAATAAACACMAGGACCAAAAACTGCACTGTGGCTTCTAAACTCTCTTCTTCTCCTACCCACTGAAATGTAAATACACAGCTCAAAAAGAGATGTAGGATCCTCCAGTATCCCAAGGGTCGCTTGCCTATATATTCATCAGCACCAAACCGATCACCCCAATACACAAGAACTAGTGAGATTTTTTCCAAACCACTTGCTGCCCAAGTATCTTCCAGATCTCAAATGTAAGTGCATTTAGAAATCTTAATCTGCACCTCCCTCCACCACATGGGGACAGGATATACTCTGAGGTCATACCCATGTGAGTTGGCAYGCACAGATCTGCTCTCCCATACCCACTTGCACACAGCAGTTATTAGACACAGTGTTATTATAATGCAGATAGAAAGATGGAGTCTGGCACATCCAGCCAGCTCAGAATGAGGGCAAAGGAGCTGCGGTCTGCTTGCAACCATCTAGGCAGCTATATAGCCAAGTATCTCTTAAGTTATTGAGTATATCATCTTGAAACCACAAAAAGCAGGGAGTGAGCAGAACTGATTATTCTCTTCTGGTGCTACCTCTCTCTCACCTTCAAATGTACCCTTCTTATAAAAGGTGAACAAACTGGAACCTTAGCTTCAGCATGGTGTGGAGACACATTTGAGGCAAGACAAGTTTCAATTTTAGCAGAAGAGACCCTTACCTTATTGTATTCCTGGATACTAGCCCCATAGCCCTAACCTTCACGATGGCAAATGCTTCCAGGTGCTGACAAAAGCTGTGGGGATGAGCGAATAAGGCACTGTTGTGATACAGTTCCAGGTGTCTGACGTCGGGTCATAGCAGTCCAGTGTTTTGCACCTCTGAGTCCCAAAGTAACCCCCTACCACGTAGAGTTTATTTCCCGAAGCCAAAGCATGGCACGACATGCGCTTGGCTGTCATATCCCCGATGCGTGTCCACTGGTCCATTTCACAGTCAAAGCGGTAGGCAGATGCTGCCGTGAACTCTGTGTCTCCCCCCATGATGAAAATCTGGCTGCCCAGGACAGCAGCCGCAGTGTAGCGCCAGGGCTGTGGGCATTCTGCTTTGATTGTCCACCGATTCTCAACCGGATCATAGCACTGGACTTTGGATACCATRTCTCGGTGAATGCTGGTCCCACCGAAGACAAAAAGCTTGAGCCTGGCACTTACCACAGCAGCATTGCTCACTCCGTCTCTCAAAGGGGCCACCATCATCCATTTGTTGGATGTGGGATCGTATTTCTCTACTTGCTTCAAAGAAACAGAAGGTGATGCAGGAAAGACCCCAGCTACTGCAGTGTGTCCACCAACCACATACAGGCAGTTCTCCAATTCAGCTGAGCCATGTCCAAAACGAGCTATTAACATTGGGGCAGCTTTTGACCACTCCTCGTGAACAGTGTCGTACACCCATACGTCTTTGGAGACGCCGTTCTCTGAGCCCCTACCTCCWGTGATATATACTTTGCAGCCAATGGCACAGGCACTAAACTCTTTCCGTGGACTTGGCAGGTCTGCTTTGGGGATAATTTCCTTTGCTTTGTGATCCACTTGGTAGATCTTATCACACATGAAGGTCTGTCCTCCCAGGATCAGCAAGGTGTGTCCAGCTTTGCGAGGCCTGGCACAGGGGCTTGTGACCACTCCATCATTCTGGAGGATCTTTTTCTTGCACTGAATAGCTTCATCCAAGACAAGTTTGTTCCTTTCATCGACCATGATCAAGTCCTCACAAGMCAAGGCTTCCTTGAGGCATTCAGAAGGAAGTAAGGCCAGGCGAACGTTCCTCAGAAGCTCTGGGAGATAAGCCTTCCGCTCATCCAGATTGTATTTTACCCACTGCATGACAGCCTTGAAGACCTTTTCTTCATCCTCAATTTCCAACTCATCACTGGAGATAAGGTCCAGAAGAGTGTCCTTGGAAAGGTTGTTGAAATCCTCACTCTTGCGAACGGTTTCAAAGTTGACCAGGCACATCCTCCAGGAGAGTTCATAGAGCCTCCGGCACTGATGAGCATCCGAGAGCAGCATCATGCCCAGACAGTTAGAAGGGTAGAGGTTCTTCTCCAGGAACTCAGCTGCCGCGTCTCGGACATCATGGAACTGAAGCATGTCTCCAGCCTCCAGAAGGGACTCTGCATTTTCCTCATTAATGATGATCCGAGAGGAGTAAGCAAAGTCCAGCAGCAGCTCGAGCACCTCAGGGTGCAGACTGTCATGGAAATTCACCTCATCGTCCAGGCTCTCACGGAGGCCATTGCTAAACATGGCTTCAAAGTATCTGCTGGAGGCAGCCAGCACTGCCCGATGGCACGGGAATGACCTGTCTCCTGCCCAAAGGGTGACATCGGTGAACATGCAGTGCTTCCGGAGGGTGTTCAGATGGGACAAGACACAGTCTGGGTGAGAAGCTTTGTGAAAAAGCAGGATGTTCATGGAGCCGGTGCTAGTCCGGGATTTACGGTTCTCATGGACACTGACTGACATGATGACAGAGTTATTGCCTGCGGAGAAACAAACAGAAAATATCTAATTATTTTCTTTTTCTTACTGATGCGGGGCACTGAGCCAGCAGCAGAAAGTATGCATTTGTTACCTGCCCCTGACAAACAGTCAGCACACCTGTAACATRAAACACCAGCTGATACCTCAGCACTGGACCCCTCCGCACTTTGCCACTGCTCCTGCACCCTGACTTGCAGGGCCTGTGCTATTTCAGCTTAAGGACCCTCATATCCTCCTACAGTTTAGCTTAGGTTGAGTAGGGTGGAAAGGGGAAGGTGGGGGAGGAAATTCTGCACTTTGGTTTCAGCAATGAAGCAACAAAGTGAAGCAATCAAAACCCAAACTTGCTGGTAAATTGTCTCAACAGCCCCTAGAGGGTTTTGGCAAACCGCAGAAGAGTTGCTTTTCCTTAGAAAACAGCATTAAGAGAGCAGTCTATCCAGAATAAAGGGCACTGATCTGTTCTTGGCTCAGCAGAAATCACGTTTGGCTTCTAAGTGCATGAAGATYATTGCAGGTTTAAGAAAGGCAATTGTTACTACTTTTATTTAGGGAATACGTAGCTACTAGCAGAAGCCAAACGTTTTAAATTGTAGTTTTGGTTGGTAAATCTGATCAGACACTTCATGTGACAACCACTTTGCAGTACAGACTGACATCAGAGAGTAAGACAAGAGTTAACTCATGCTTTTTAAACATACAGGCAGAAGCAAATACTGTATTTTTATTAACTTCTATTTCATTTAAGCACTGCCTCATACCTATTCAYGCCTGTGGAACAAAAAGCCTTTAGACCAAATAAGCAGAGTTTAGATGACAGACTCTAAGCTGCTTGCTCTAAAATATTTTWGCCAGCCCGTTCTTTTTCCTGTGTAACTAAAGTAGACAGATGGATATGCATGCAGCCCCCTCTTACAGCACAGGGTCAGTACTGGAGTAATTGGTAGCACAACTGTCCTGAGTTTTAAAAGAGTCTTTCAAAAGCAGGGGGCTGGAAGGAGCCTGAGATGTAAATGAGGAGCGTGATTATTCAAAGTTAAACACTAAGGTATATTCAGGAAAAAAAAAATAAAAAAACAAGTCTGACTATTAAATGCAGAAAGCACAAAGCGTCCGAGCCAATCTATCAGGCGCAACACGGAGAACAGAAGGAAAGCTTCAGTTTGCACATTTAAATACACAAAACCGTCTCTCTAGCAGCTCTGGCGCACACGCGTCCATCCTTACCTCCGYGGGAAGCCGGCGCCAGCGCCCCGGTCTCAGCTGGCACCCCGACGTCGCCCCGCGCCGGGGCTCGGCCCGCCAGGCCTCCGGCAAAGGGACCGCCTGAGAGCGAGCAGAGCGAAGCAAAGCCCCTCCGCCACGGCGGGCGCCGCGCTGGGCGGCATCCAGTTTTCAGGGACGGCAGCTCTAAGCCGGGGAAAGTCAGCCCAGTTTATGGGGGGAAAAAAAGGACTGCTTGAGAAACAGCATCGGGCTCGGTCAGACCTCCCCTCTCTCACCCAACGCTGTGCTTTTTCCTTCCCTTTCCATCCCCTCCCTGCCAAAAACACGCGCACACAGCTCTGCTTTTCAGGCCAGAGACACAGGGCTGCCCCCGACCGGGGCTCAACCCCCTCCCCGGTCACCGCTCCAGCCACGAAATCCCTTAGAAATCATTAATTAACAAAACAGATAGAGCTGGGGAAGGTTTTATTTTTCCTTTCTTTCTTTCTTTCTAGCTTGTTTTTTGCAGCCTGAGGTTTTGCTAGGGTCTTTCCCCCTCGCTGCACCCCCCGGGGTTTCCCTTCACGCACAGGGCGACGGCTCAGTCCCGTCCTCGTCTCCATCTCCGCCGGGAGAGCCGAGATCACGCGGCTTCCCCCCACCCCGGCCCGGCAGCGGGAAAGCGCGGAGGCCGAGCTCGCCGCGCGCACCCGGACGCCGCCTCGTCCCGGCGGTTCCCGCACCCGCCGCCGAGCCCGGAGCCCCCGGCCCTCCGAGCCGGCCAGCGGCACTGCCGCGGATATTCCGATTTGACGCGCGCGCGCCTTCCCCGCCGACAGCCCTTCCCCGCCGACAGCCCTACAGCCCGCGGCTGAGGCTGCCAAACTCGTTTCACTTGTGATTAGTGGCTGCGTGTAATCAGGGCTCCAAAACGGGAAGGAAAATGCCACTACCGAGCAGCTCTGCTGCTCTCTGACATGCAGCTGAAGAGCTTCCTGAATCTACACGCAGCTCAGGGACAGCACTAATTTAAGAGGTTATATGGATTCCTGCGTCAAAGCTCTCTAATGCTGAACTGAGGAATACAAATGAAACATTTATGAGTCTGCTAAAAGCTATCGATTTAGAGTCCTATGCCTACAACCTCAGAAACCATCCTGCCAGTGCTATTGCTTTTTAYGCTCACAGCTCAGGTCAGGTATTCAACATTAACCTTTGATTTGCTTATCCACAGAAAATTAAGCAATTTATATARGACAGCAAGGGAAACAAACAAAAGATTACAGCAAGGCAGCATCATTTTTTTCTGAGACTAAGAATAGAAAAGCTGCTACTCAGAATGGAAGGGGCACGTCATTTAGAAATGAAAAATGCCTATATGAAAGCTACAGCAGAGCTGCTGTGATTATTAAAAAAAAAAAAAGTGCAAACATGAACTCAAACATCAAACATCTTGCCCAGGGCAGTGAGTACCAAATAGTATTTCTATCCAATCAGTATTGGATAGCATCCAGGAAACGCGCAGGGAGTCCCCACGAGGACTGCTGGCCATGCCGCAGAGGTCCCACKGCGGGCACTGCTGGTCCCCAGAACAGCCCGGAGCTGGAGGGCTGCAGAGGACCTGGTCGCTGCCCCCTTACTTGACTCCCTGGCCTCAAGGGACACTAGCCGTCACCGGTCACAGATCACCCAGGCTAAGCACATCAGCAAACTGAAACTAAGGCAGCCTCTGAACTCAGGTGTGCAGCCATCTCACCAGTAAGGCCTGCCCTGTATTTTTCCCCAAATTCCCCCAAAGCTTATTTTGAGGGCAACCAGTGTAATTTGTCTACTTCTTGAATCCTGCTGGAGCTGGACACAAGCAGGAAAGAAATACGGATTGATTCTTCCCTCTACCTGCCCTCATACCCTGACATTTCACCATCTACCAGAAACTTTGGCATCATCCTACACATATCAGATGAACAGGAACTGCAGACAGGARCTATTTTATCTCATGGATTTCTTGCATGATTCGTAGCCTTCTGCACCTCAGAAGCCTCTATACTTTACATAACGTGCACAAAAGTAGCTTAAATTTAAGCAATATTTAACTGCAGTGATGAACAGGGCCGGATGTATGACACGTACTCTTAGGCACTTCTCAGAAGCAGCTGCATGTAGAACAGAATTTGGCTTCTACCACATTCCTGCTTTCCCTTATTCAGCTACTGAACTAAAGAGAAAAACCAGAACCACTCAAAAGGAGGAATATTTTGCACAAAGAAACCTGTCAGTGTCTCCTTCCAAGCTCCCACCTGCTCTGCAACAGCTCAAGGGGTTATCTGAGCTCACAGCTGCATCTGCCATCAYGCAGGAAGCTGTCACCAGAATAGGCGTGTCAACTTGAGTAGCAGAAGGCATGACCTGAACAAAGTGGGTCTTGGATTTCTGCATGCTGTAGTCATTTTTTTTTCCTCTGAAAGGTTGTTACTAAAAAAAAAAAAAAAATAAGTATCTACTGTATAGTTTTTTAGAGTATCTTATTGCATGCAGAGGAGGATGATAACTCTTATTCCATATGGATGAGGGCATAAGGGCATCAGCTTTTTGACAGCTTTCCAATGTTTTCTGCTAGCTATAATATTCTCCTGGCTCTCTGCAGCCTTTGTATGGCAGCTCTAGGAAAGACAGGATTTTTCCAGCACAGCTAGATAAGGAAGCTTTGAAAAATCCTTCCACTCATCCACGTGTGGAAGACAGCATCATAGGAGAAGGAAAACTTGGCTTAGGGAGAAAAGACTCCTCTGATCTCAGCTTATAAAGAAAATGCCTCAGCAGGCTCTGGACAGGACAAAGCCGGCAAAAAGAACAAGGGGAGAAAGCAAAACCACAGAGTTGGCCAAATTCCCCACTCAAACAATGGCCACAGTACTCTCATCTGAACAGTTCTTGCTCCTACAAACCAYTGCCCTAGCAAAAGGCTGTCTCCTGTGGGCCTGTAAGTTGCCATTTTGTAAGCTCCGCTTTAGGCAGCTAGTACAGATAATTTAGAACCACCCCAGGAAATATTCTAGTATCTCTCAGAAAAATCCAGGCAGCCCTTAGAAGCCAGATCAGCCCCTGGTCTCCAGTCACAGGAAAACTGCACATGAGAGGACAGCTTAGAAGCACTGTTGATATATGTACTGTTTGCTTAGGTAGGCTTGGTTCCCCTGTCCCACCCCATCCTTAAACCAGTAGGCTATCCAGGTTCCTCTAGTTTCATTCACCAGCTGCAGGGAATTCACAGCTGGTCCGGTCAAGCTCTCCACAACTTGAGAGCTGACTTTGGCTTCCCCATATGGGCTGTATAGTTGGCCYGCTAACTTGTGCGGTGCCACATTTGTTCCCTAATTGGACAGCCAAGATGCTACTTAATTTTAAGAGAACAATACCTAAGAGTGAATAATGCGTTCCCTAGTGGGACTTTGGGGTTCAAGAACCATTTCTACTTAGAAGTGCAAAACTGCACTGCATTTAGAGTTGTTCTCTCGAGACCATAACGGTTGTCTGAACAGCAACAAAGACCCCAAATCTCATGAACTGAAGCTGCTACTTGCTTGCCAATCAGACTTTACAAGAAGCAGCAAGCAAAACACAGTTTCCTTCTGCCCCACACAACTGAGAATTATTGAAGTAAATAAATAAGCTGTAAGGTTTGCCATAGGCTCAGTTTAGAAGCTCTAGAAGAAACTGTTCATACAGGAGCGCAGGCTAGAAAGCCACCGTTCTCCCCACAAGGCTCCATTTCTTCTGACTGCTGCAATTTATGCATAGGACACTGTGTGCTCTCTGCTAGAGGCTTTTATTAGAATTTAAATGCTAACCATGTGATTTTGAGATCAAAGACTTTGGGCCCAGGAGAGCTCCCATCGTATACTTTTTTTGATTTACTCCGATTCATTCTAGCTGTTTCTGTTTCTCCTGCCACATGGGAGCTACAGTTGATGCTCTCAATTCAGAGCCTGCAGAGGAACAAGGACAACAGTTACCACCTATTCACRTGCACCAGGCTGGGACATGATATAAACAGCACCATCATGTGAAGGTTCCTGAAGAATCTTTTTTAATCTGGGTCTTTTTCTTTCATCCATCCACGTGACCTCTCAGATCTGGGGAGCATTAAGGAGAAGAGGGGAGACTTATTCTCCTGCATACAAATACAATAAATCGGTATGTTCACATCAACCAGATCGGCACAAAACGGCTGCCGAGGAAATGCCAGACATGGCTGGCCGCAGGCATGCTGGCTAGCTCTCTCCTGACAAGCCAAAGACAACTTCTGCGCAGTCAAAGGAATAACAACTACAAGCCATGACCATCCATCCCCACTGCTCTGTCCTCCCCCCCCCTCCCGGGGARGCTCTGCCCCAGAGACGGGAAGTGGGAGGGCAGCTCCACGGCTGCTGGGGCTGCAAAGGCACAAGACCCTGGCAGACCTGGTTCCCACGGCAGTCAGCCACATGTCCCCTCCGCATACGTGCTGGRCCAGGCTATGACCTATTGCTTCCGTTTGGAACGGGTGGCTGACCTGCCTCAAGTGGTCCATCAGGGCTGCTGCTTTCACAGTGAGGTGTAAAAATCATTTTTTCCTCTCTGGTTTTACAGTATTTGGCGCTTTGGGGTGAAATGCCACCTTGAACATAGACAAAGTTCAGCTTCTGGAAGCAGTGGGATAAATTCTCTACCTATTTAGTAGCTCCCCACTTACTCATCACAAATATTTGTGCTTTCAAATGCCTTTGTGTGCCTCCAGTGCCTGGCRCTTTGGCCAGCCATGCTATCCCAAGACAAAATTACTCACATAGAACAGTCAATCCCCCTTCTTACTATGCAGAGTAGCATTCTAGAAACCTGAAAACTCACCCACTATTTCCTTTTGTCAGGAAGGAGTTTTTCTGTGAAGCTGTTCAGGACACAGCAGTGYGACAGCACACTGCCAAACACACACCTGGATAAAGCTGCGTTTCAGAAGTGAGGAAAGCGAGTCCTCAAGGGAAAGTCAAGGGAGCTCGATCCCATGCAGGTACTCACCTGCTCAAAGACACAGCTCAAGCTTCAAAAGGGGAAACAAACAACAGAAAACAGAGAAAAACGKTGGGCAAGGGAGACAGAAAATAAGGAAAAGGAAGAAGCAAATCTGAGTTTGTTCCTTTTCATATACCTGCTAGGCAGGGCCAMACAGTGGACTACCAGGCACCTGGCTCAGAGAAATCTGTCAGAAATGCCCAGTGCTAATAACGCCCTTTTTCTAAAGGGTGTTTGAGATGAAAGGGGTAAAAATAGCAGCTGGCACTTAGTATAACACAGCACTTGATGGGCTGCTGCCAAGCAAGCAGCGAAGACCTTCGTTACACCTTCCCTTGGACATGCTCGCTACTCTGGGCTCTATTCACACCTACCAAGTGCCTCGTGGCAGACTTTGCTCTCTAACAGAAAACGGTACTCTCCTGCAGCTCCATCGAGTTCAGTGGTTTGCCTGTATCRTTCAAATTCATACCTCTTTTTGACAGGATGACTAATGTAGTGGAAACGCAACTGTGATTTTTCATTCTGCAATTCAGGCAACGTAACTCGGCCTTGAATCAGTGGGTACATCTGCAACACAGTTGGATTTGGCCTTCCTGACAAACTGTCCTTTCATTGTATTTGCAAATAGGCAAGCAAAGAAAAGGTAGTTAATCACACTTCAGCCCCCAAACCCAGAATTTCCAATGCTGTCCCAACCTTTTTGAGCAGAAAGCATCCATTATCATTTCTTCTCCCATTATTTTCTCATTTTCTAGTCTGTTCTATACTTCCTACAGCAAAAACAGAGAGACCACGTGAAAGGCTGCTCTGTTGGCTCAGACAGAAACTGGGAGGTTTTCCAAGCCCAATTCTGTAGGCTCCAGGAGATCAGATAGTCTGAAGAAGGTCCGGGCACAGATCTGATCTTCAGCATGCTTACTCAAGCAAATCTGACCTCAGAAACTTGGTCTGTCCATCACTGTTTCACATCCCATTCTCAGCAGTACCCAATTTYCCTCCCCTCTAGCCTTATGCCCCACTCTGAGCCCAAAGGCACCACAAAAATCTACTGAATGCCACTTACAACAAAAATCAAAAGCAGTATTTCAAAGCTGTACCAGTTAGTTAGCTTCTTGTTCCATCTTGCAGAAGCATTGGTAAAAGGGGCAATAGTGACTTAAATCTATAAGAAACAAACTAAACTGAGCCAAAGGAGGCTGCATTCCACCTAAAATAAAAGTATCTGCAGGAAATTTGCTTTGCATGCAATAGATGCAGTTTTATTTGTAAAGAAGATACTGGACTTGCTACTCCACAGCTGAATTACTCCATCAAGCTTCTTAAGCCGCCTGTGAGGCAATCAAATAAAGCTCCTGCTCGCCCCTAAGCATGCTGGCTTTGCAGTTCCTGGGAATACCACACCCTCCCACCACCACTATCCAAATCCGGATAAATAACGCTTTTAGAGTTCAGGCTCCAGACAATAGCTTTTCATCACTACGCCTTAGCCCCAGCGGATCTTTTCAGAGCCCATGATTCATTTCAGAGGCTGCTGCAGGGTTTTGTCCTCCCAGCCTGCCCTCCAGCTCACTAGTGAATAAATTCCATTCTGCTACATCAATCACAGCGGGTTTGCAAAATGAACGCAGGACTGCAGAGGAGGCTAGCAAGTTTTCAGTCCCCCGTCTCCCAGATTATACTCCAAAAGGCTCCGAAATGGAAACAATCTACTTGATCACAGTATCTATCCCAACTCCATCTGGGCAGGATAAAGTCCCTTTCAAGCAAGCCAGCTTGCTAATATACTGTAAAGGGGAAAGGCCTTCAGTACTTCAAATACAGACAAGCGGAACCACACGCCACTTCCCAGGGAGAGTTTATAGGATATGTGGTATATGTCAAATTAATGCCAGAATAACCACTGCAGTTGCTGACTCCGTAAAGCCTATTCAGATCCTCCCACTCTCTCTTCACACACTGTACCCAGCTCCCAGCACTGAGGCTAACAAAGCTGAGAGCTCAGATGGTCAGACTAATCGGAGGCCCTGCTGCACACGTTCATACCAAACAGGTCTGTCTCCCTGCTGCCAGGGCAGGATTTAAATTCTGAGCCTGGCCAGTTAACCTGGTGTTTTGGTCAATTCTCCCTGCTCTTGTGCCAGGCAGGAGATCTTGGCACAACTGCCAAGTTCAATTAGCAGGAGCTGGTTCACAGTTCTGGCCGGAGTTCAGTACGCCACGCACAGCTGTGGAGACGGGAGGCCCTCACACCTCCATAACTGATTAGCCAGTGATGTTGATGGACATGGAGGACAGCTGTTCCCAGCTAGATTTTAAACTATTGACAGATATTTACAGGCCCTAGGCTGCAAGAGAGGGCATTACTCATTGCCCTCTGGCTCTGGCTAGAAGGARTATCAGCAATACCAATCTCTGATCTTTGAATTTCAGCTAACACAGCATCAAATGGGGTACTCAGCTTGCAAGTTACTGGATCACAGCAGAAGCACTGCAGCACCCCAGGCTGTCCTGAGCATCTATGCACGCATCACAAGCAAACCAGAGTGATCTCTAGTGTGCTACAGTAAGAAATGTGCCTCACCACAATCTGGCAGTTTATCACATAAAKCTGGTAGACTTTGCATAATCGAACAGTCAACAAGCAGATAGTGTTTATGGGATATGCAACACTCCCAGGCTTGAGTGAGGGTGGGGGGTAAGACAGAGCAGCCCTTACTGGCTGGAGTGATGCTAACTGCCACTGAGGGGCTATAAAGCTGATCGGTAAAGACAGAGTGATGTGATGGTGGTTAAGGTCACGTCAGGGGACCCGGGGGGACTTGTTACAGCTAAACACTTTCTAGGCGGCACTCCAGCAGCCAATGTTTTAAGCCAGGCCGGCTACATTGACTGCAATTCAATTACAGTCTATAAAAGGCAGAAGTTAATCTACATCTCAGGACAAGTGCTGACACTACTTCTTCAAACCTTCCACAGACGCAGAGTGCCAGCGGCTGGCACTGACACAGACACTCTCTGCCCATCCCGCTCTACCTCCTGCCGCCTGAGGCCGCGACACCGCTTCTGCACTTCCCTGCCATCTCACAGCTGCCTCTGCTCTTCCATCTCTGCAAACGGTCAYACCTTGCCCTTCCTGTTCCACTCACGCAGCACATCCACACCATCTAAAGCTTCCTCTGGCTGTTACCTGAAATCCTGTAGGCTTTGGGGAGCTGTTGGGTACCACTGCAGGGACAAAAACAGTATCATAATTCACACACACATATATATCCATATACACACACTCCATTCTTGTCCTTGACTACCCAGGATCRTATCCAGCACCCCTTCCAGCACTGGGGTAACCACATCACGTTACAAACCCCCACGCACACTCATTTTCACACATTCAGAGTGTGTGTCATGCAGCCGCTTGTCATCTGTTTGCAAGCTGTTTGTCCTCACAAGTTTCATTTGCCCAGCTCCTTCAATCATAAGGCTTTCAACTGGCCACCTCTCTTCTTTGAAACCACATCAGAAACATGGTGCCAGCCTCGCTGCTCGAGTTCCTTACACCTGCCGCAAACACAGCACGCGTGGCGATCCCAGGGGACAACTCGCACATGTGATGAGGGCTGAGGGACTGCAGATGATAATCCCAAAAGACTTGGTGCTCAAAAATGAACAAGAAAGGACCAGAAGTTTAAGTTCCCCAATGCTGTAGCTACTTAAAAGTCTCCTGTAGTCTACATCACAAATTTCACTGGTTTTAGCCCTAAGAATTCTGTGCCACACCAAAACTTCCCTCTGCAAAGCAAACTTCCACCATGCCTCTTCCCTAAGCACTTTGCTGAATATACTCCTATCACAGAGATAAACCAGAGCAGATGGTTAGAGTCACAAAAGAGACAAAAATGTGTTTTCAGATAAGACTTGACAGGTAAGGTAGCACCTTGATAAGGTAGCACACAACACAACGGAAGTGGAGAGGCCCCAGCAAGGCTCCCATCCAGTTAAAAAGATCCTTTGGGAGAGGGGCAGAGAAAAGGGAGAGCACAAGAGTCCCTGGGACCTCTTTTACACTACTCTGAAAGGGCTGTTACTGGGAGAGCAATGAATAACACAGCTGTGCTAATAGCAGCAGCCGGCCTCCACCCAAAATGCGCGGGTTGTATTACAAAACGCATCAGGTCCTTCCTAAGGTGGGTTCAACAAAAACAAGGTGTCACAAGACACAGGAAGGAGGGAGAGGAGAAGTAAGGTTTACATAGTTTAAAGGTTAGAGAGAGTCATTTGTTGTTCTCACCACTCTGGATCTATCCTGCGGAGAAAGAAATATATTTGGAGAAAGAATTACAAAGATTATGGCCCATGACACACTGACCAAGCAAGTCACTCCTGCAGATCACAA
>NW_028186401.1:4776053-4776994 GCF_003343005.1 Rhea americana
ATAAAGCCAAGTCATAAAAAAAAAAAAAAAAAAAAAAAAAAAAGAGGAGAGAGAGAGAGAGAGAGTGAGAAAAGAAAACAACAATCAAACAAGCAGCCTAGGAGTGAAAGTGGGTGCATTGCAAATAAATAAATAAATAAGGGGAGTCAAAAAACATCTCTGCTAGTAAGCTTTGAAATGTAAAGGGGCCTGTAAGGGCAACAAAGTAATGGGGAACTATTTTTCCTCTGTCAGCTCAGATCAGTCACTTTTTTATATATATATATATATATATATAAAAAACATGCTTCTGAAAACGGTTTCTCCAACTCACTTTATCACAAACACTTTGGAAGTCGCATCCATTAAACCACAGACACAATTTTTGAGGAACACACACACCACAAGAGGAGCAGCGATGCTTTCCTTTCCTATTCTAGATGCACGAACGGCAGCTTTTTGATTTTCAAGAGCAGCAGCCCTTTGCCTCCCTCAGCATTTCAGCGGCAGCTTTCTAAGCAGGTGAAAAGCTGCGTAGGAAACACGGCGCTGCCAAATCGCAGGACAAGCGACAGAGCCAGTTATCCGGACAGCACGCTGGCCCCCCCCACGAGAAAACACGGCGCTTTATAGCTATGTATTTATAGTATATCTCTTCCCCTTGCAGTGCGGCGACCRGCCCTGCTCGCGGTGCAGCCGGGCGCCCCGGGGAAAGGGGACCCACGCGGGCGCTTTGCTCCGCTGCTCCCCGCCTGGCAAACCGTTTGGGGTTTTATTTTTGTTTTTTGTTTTGTTTTTGAAAAATAACTCACCTCCTCTCTCCGCAACAAACCCCGCGTCCCGGCGCGTGGGAACCCCCCACGAGAGGCGCGTGTTGGGGCGAGGCACAGCGCAGCCCTGGCTCCCACTGCCCCCGCCGCGGCCGCCTCCCTCCCCGCGCCGTGCGCCCCCGCTCCGTGGGC